>NW_024723387.1:0-10000 GCF_018991925.1 Homarus americanus
TCCTTCGGTTACCACCTCCATTATACACTTTCCGATGATCCGCCTCAGCACTTCCCCCACCCCTATAGGTCTACATCCTGGTTTCTTTTCCAGAGGAATAAGGCGGCAGGCCGTCAGAGCCTGGAGGTGATGGCAGCAAGAGGATGCAAGCTTTCTTGCAAGGGTGGCAATGGCAGTGCAGAGATCGCTTGCTACAGGGCCAAACTTGTTTGTGCTGAGGATGACTCTCCAACCGTTTGCATCCAGACCTGAAGGGCCGGCTCCGCCTCGAGTCTTCAGTACCTTTTTCCACACCATCTCTCCTGTTATTTTCTCGAACAGGACAGCGTTTGGTGGGATATAAGCACCCTGGAGCCTGATGCCTTCATCTTCGCTTGCAGGGGGATGTTTCTCTTTCAATAGTTTTAATGTCGCTCTGTTTATTGGCATCACTCCACCGGAGGATTCATGTGTGAGAGATCTTACCGCGAGAGACACTTTTCCCACACGCATTTTGTTTCCAAATTGTCTTGCCACGTCATCGGTGTTTTGCTTTCCGTCACCCGTAGATTTTAGTCTCTCCTGCAGTGTTCTTGCTTCACATAGGAGATCATCTAGGGCCCCAGTCTGCCACATTGTCCACCTTCTCTTCATTGCTGCCACATTTTCTTTGTGCTTAGCCTTTGTGTGTGTCCTCTGACAAAATAGATGTGGTATTATTGCCAGTATTTGAAGAGCTAGGGGGGCGAGGAAGCGGTCCTGAGTGTAATCAGTCATGAAGTGAGTCATCTCCCGAATCATTTCTTTGGTGGCCGCACACTTGGGTGGTTCAAATAAGTTAGCGGGCGACCACTTGACAATTTCTGCGTAGGTTTCTTTGACCCATACGCCTGCATTTTCCATCGACATGCCATTCCACTGAGGCGGCTGTCTCTCATTCTCCTCGTGGACACCTGCTACTGAGGGAGCAGCATTTATTAGTACTACATTATCGGGTTGAGTAGACTCACTGCTATCATTTCGGATATCATCGGGTAGTTGGGTCCCGGCGATATCCACTGTGGCCACCTGTGTCGGCTCCCTGCGACGTGGGTTCCGACACTGGTCTAGCTTCCTGCAATTCACACATGGTCGGTTATTTCTCGCACAAACACAATTTGTGCAGTTTTGGTTCGGGCTAGCACAGACGCAGCAAGGAATGTTACCAGGCATAGTGACCAGCACCTTGGGCGACGGTAACGTCCGCCTCCGGACATCTGATTTAGTCCCAGGCACAAGATTATACTGGTTCTTATGAGGGAAGGGCGGAGAGGTGACAGGCTGGACTGGTGTGTCCAGGTAGTAGGGGCATACGTGCGCGCGTGGGTGTGTAGGTTACCCCCCCTAATAGCGACCATCCATACATCAGAATGATACACTATGGACAAGAGTTTGTCACACCAGGCACTAGTTTATATTTCCTTGGCACAAATAACCACTATTTATATGGTCTCACTGGTGTAATATCAGTTATGTATACTCACTAGGTTCGTCGAGACCCTACATTAAGAGTCCGTTACTATGGTGGTGGGGGGGTGGGGGCGACCGCATGGGCAGCACTCTCGGCCCCATAGGGGCGATAG
Organism: Homarus americanus; assembly: GCF_018991925.1. Taxonomy (NCBI): domain Eukaryota; kingdom Metazoa; phylum Arthropoda; class Malacostraca; order Decapoda; family Nephropidae; genus Homarus; species Homarus americanus. The sequence continues at coordinate 1,602 of NW_024723387.1, forward strand.
TCTCGGGACCACCCCTGTCACAGTAGGCCTAACGACACTGACCTTGGCGCCGAGCCTTCTCATTATCCTACCACTGACCCAGCACAGGTCACCACTCACTTGGTGAACGCTACTACTACTACTACTACTACTACTACTACTACTACTACTAATAATATGTGTGTATGTAATAATAATAATAATAATAATAATAATAATAATAATAATAATAATAATAATAATAATAATAATAATAATAATAATAATAATAATAATAATAATAATAATAATAATAATAACAATAATAATAACAATAACAATAACAATAACCATAACAATAATAATAATAGTTATAATAATAATAATAATAATAATAATAATAATAATAATAATAATAATAATAATAATAATAATAATGATAATAATAATAATAATAATAACAATAATAATAATGATAATAATAATAATAATAATAATAATAATATAAATAATAACAATAATAATAATAATAATAATATTAATAATAATAATAATAATAATAATAACAATAATAATAATGATAATAATAATAATAATAATAATAATAATAATAGCAATAATGATAACAATAATAATAATGATAATAATAATAATAATAATAATAATAATAATATTAACCAATAATAACAATAATAATGATAATAATAATAATGTATAACACTAATAATAACAATAATAATAATAATAACACTAATAATAACACTAATAATAACATAACAATAACTCTATCACCGTTAGTGGTTCAACACCTGGCGGTCAATATAACAGGAGCCAATTAGCTGGTCCCCGGATACACCACCGTTGGTTATTTCTTGTTATTTCAGAACTAATCATTCTTTTTCCACCACGTTCATGTGTGTGTCGTAACCTGTACTGTGTGTCATGGTGTACTATAAGTCATGTCATTCGGTATATCGTTTAATTAAAGAAGGTTCAGTCGTATAACTCACCTGTGATGTGATGTTCCCGGTGTTGACAGTTACGCTCTAAGATTAATTAATCCTTTTAAATCATCGCTTCTCGTGTTTATTCATCAGTTGTTCATATGTCTTTGACACTACAGTCACTTATGTCAATAATGTTTACAAATGTTTCACTCTTAGTAATGTTGTTTAGAAATACAGATTAAAACTCACACACAAAAGCAGCTTAACTCTTGTGTGGCTTGAGGCGGAGGTTGACACTAAGCGACCTCTGCCTCCTGATTGTCATCGCTACTTCCTTGGCTTCTAATTGGTCATTACCCTTTTTGCCTAGTTTAAATATTTAAATTTTTAAATATTTTAAATTTTAAACGGTAAATGACAATCAGAGAGCAAGAAGAGGTGATATTGACCAATTAGAGCTCTCAAGGAAGGTAAGGGATGACCAATCAGGGGAGGCGGTGAGATAAGCAGTGTCAACCTCCGCCTCCAGTTTACCTAAGAGTTAAGTTGTGTTTTTGTGTGTGCGTTTTAATCTGTATTTCTAAACAACATTACAAGTAATTTGACTAAACGTAATGACATAGTATTTAGTGACAATTAGATTAACACCAGGCCCCCTGAAATGAACCCCTGACTGTTTCACCACATGACACACAATACAGTACATGACATGACTTATATTTAATATTAATGAATGATTACTGAAATAACGATGATGGCGAGACCAACCTGCCGATCGCAACAGTGTTGTGTGTAGTGTTGTGTGAATGTTGTGTTAGTGTTGTGTGGTGTTGTGTGAATGTTGTGTGGTGTTGTGTAGTGTTATTAGTGTTGTGTGGTGTTGTGTGTAGTGTTGTGTAGTGTTGTGTTAGTGTGTGTGGTGTTATTATTGAGTGTTATTAGTGTGTGTGTGTGAATGTTATTAGTGTTGTAGTAGTGTTGTGTTAGCGTTATTGTTAGTGTTGTTATTAGTGTTATTGGTGTGTGTGGTGTTGTGTGTGTGTGAACATGTTAGTGTGTGATGTGTGTTGATGTGGTGTTATTATTGGTGTTGTGTATTTATTATTAGTGTTATTATTATTAGTATGTGTGTGTTATTGTGTGTGTGTGTGTGTGTGTGTGTGTTTCGTATTGTAATAATATTAATGTACAGTCGGGTCAAAGTGTTGGGCACTCGATGGTATTCGGCATGTGGTTCAGACCTAATATGTGATGACAAGTAGTGTTATTAATATGTGCCAATCACATATACAGTAGAAGTAGATGCCAGGTACTGCTAAGTGTTCAAGAACTTTTGACCTTGACTGTACCTGTACTCAGTAGATGGTCATTGGTTTTTTTTTTTTTTCTCTCTCTCTCTCTCTCTCTCTCTCATTACCAGGCACCACACACCGTAAAAACAATTCCGTCAATGGGAATAAAAATTGATTTTAGAATTCAGATCATAAACTCCGAAGCTTCGTTAACTGTGTCAGGCTTCTACTACTCTTTGTGTCTGTCTGTCTGTCTGTCTGTCTGTCTGTCTGCCTGTCTGTCTGTCTGTCTGTCTGTCTGCCTCTTTTACTATAACCAGCCCCCTACGATATCACCCCTCCCCCCACCCCCGAACCATAACCATCACCCAAGACTTGCTATCGAATAACCCTTAAAGATAACACTGAACTAACTATATAATGGAAGCTTTATATCCCGTATGGATGAGTCGACAATATATGATACTACTAGCAACCCGTATATATGATGATAGTTACGGCTCTATATTCAATATTTCCAGCTCGATTCTCGGAGATGTAATTATGATTTAGTAAATTATTCTACCTTTTATGTTATATAGGAAAGGTAAAAAATAGTGTGTGTGTGTGTGTGTGTGTGTGTGTGTGTGTGTGTGTGTGTGTGTGTGTGTGTGTGTGTTTCAGGTACCTCTAGTCGACCTGTTGTGAATAGGTGCCTGACTTTACGGTTTAGGAACTGAAGGTGGTCGAGTACAGTATGTATGTATGTATGTAAGTATGTATGTATGTAAGTATGTATGTATGTATGTATGTATGTATGTATGTATGTATGTAAAATAAGAAGAGGAAAACGATGACAAATGTGCAAAGAAAAATTAATAAAGAAAAGAAGAAAACAAAACAAAAGCAAGAAAAAATGAAAAAACGAAAAAACAAAAATAACCAAAAAGATGAAGAAAACGCCAAAAAACAACAAAAACAAGAAATAAAACAATAAAACAGACTAATAAATTTCATTGATAAGAACCAAACACGCAAAAACACCATTACACACTTATCCATTTTGCCTTAACTCACGACATCGTTCTTCCTCTATCTTTATCATCTATCCTATGTCTATCGTTATCATCTATCCTATGTCTATCGTTATCATCTATCCTATGTCTATCGTTATCATCTATCCTATGTCTGTCTTTATTATCTATCCTATGTCTATCTTTACTATCTATCCTATGTCTCTCTTTATTATCTATCTATGTCTATCTTTATTATCTCATCATCATCTGTCATCCATTTGTGTATTTTAGTGTTGGATGCCATTCAGTCAATGCAGGGGTTATGCGGGTTGGTAGTGCCAGAGGTCAGTGCCAGGGTTAGTGCAGAGGTCGGTGCCAGGGTTAGTGCCAGAGGGGTTTGTGTTAGTATAGGGTGCCAGGATCAGTGCCATGGGGTCGTGCAAGGGTCGCTTTGAGGTTAGTGCCAGGGTCAGTGTCAGGGGTTAGTATAGGTGCAATCAGTGCCATGGGGTCGTGCCAGGGTCCCTTCAGGGTAGTGCCAGAGGTCAGTGTCAGGGGTTGGTATAGGGTGCCAGAATCAGTGCCATGGGGTCAGTGGTGGTGGAAGACGGTATCACCCACGCTATAGTAATCTCCAGGGCAGGTTCAACTTATACATTGGCATGGCTGTTGTTATGTATACAGGTGTTAGGGGGTATATATTTATGCAGTATAATTAAGTATATATGTATGTATGTATATGTGTATGTGTGTGTGTGTGTGTGTGTGTGTGTGTGTGTGCTTATTTTATACAGAGGTCTGATCATTTACACAATATGTTATTCATGTTAACTAAGGTGAAATAGCAACGTGTAGCTTCTAGGCGATCCACATATTGCTCTCTCTCTCTCTCTTATCTCTTGAGTTTTCCTCCCCCTCTCTCTCTCTCTCTCTCTTTAGGTTCTCTGTTTCTCTTTTCTCTCTCTCTCTCTCTCTATCTCTTGAGTTCTCCCCCCTCTCTCTCTCTCTCTCTCTCTCTCTCTCTCTCTCATCAATATATCCTGGTTGTATCATTTCCAGGTACCTGTATCTCTCTCTGTCTATCCTGTCTGTCTGTCTGTCTCTATCTGATATACTACTACTACTACTACTACTACTACTACTACTACTAATAATAATAATAATAATAATAATAATAATAAAAGCAGCAACAACAACAACAACAACAACAACAACAACAACAACAACAACAACAGACACCTTCTTAACTACCTCCAGATTTGTATTTATTTATTTATTTGTTTTTTTAGTATTATTAACAGCATCTTGCCTCTGCTCATCTACAGACCTTTGTACCTTAGAGAAAATTAGTGAATTCTTCCTCCGTTTTCTCTTACTGAAGAAAACGGAATATGTGGTCAAACAGGGAAGGGGGGGGGGACCTAATTAACCTGGAGATTTATTGACCATTACCTAGTTTATTCTGTGTTTTGGTCCCCTGACTCTTTATCAGTCTGTCTGTTTGTCTGTCTGTCTGTCTGTCTGTCTGTCTGTCTGTCTGTCTGTCTGTCTGTCTGGTCTCATATTATATATTATCGTGTTTGTTTCAATGTTGTTTTGTTGCTGCTGTTGTTATTGTTGTTGTTGTTCTCCTCCTGTCTTCTTCTTCTTCTTCTTCTTCTTCTTCTTCTTCTTCTTCTTCCTTCACTAATTGTGTTGAGACTTTACAACCCTTGTTTCTGGACCACACCCAAAATGTGTGTGTGTGAGTGTGTGTGTGTGTGTGTGTGTGTGTGTGGTGTGTGTGTGTGTGTGTGTGTGTGTATGTGTGTGTGTGTGTGTGTGTGTAGGTCAGTTAAGCCTCCTACCTTTTAATATAGCTTTCTCTTGTTCTCTCTCTCTCTTGTTCTCTCTCTTATTTCTCTCTCTCTCTTTCTCTTGTTCTCTCTTTCTCTTGTTCTCTCTCTTTTCTCTTGTTCTCTCTCTCTTTTCTCTTGTTCTTCTTCTCCTCTCTCTCTCTCTCTCTCTCTCTCTCTCTCTCTCTCTTCTTCTTTCTCTTTTCTCTCTCTCTCTTTCTCTTGTTCCTCTCTCTCTCTCTCTCACAATATGTTTGCCTCTCTCTCTCCCTTCTACCTCTCCTTTTCCTTCTTTTCTGACTTCTTCCTCCTCTTTCTTCCCCTCTCTCTATTCTTCGTTCTTCCTCCTTAGCCCCCCCTCTCTATCTCTCTCTCCCTCTCTCTTTTTCCTCTCTCTCTCCACTGCCCCTTTCTCCTACTATCCCCACTCCCTTCCTCCTCCCTCTCCCCTTCCACTCTACCCTCTCCTTCCCTCACCACTCTCCTCCCCTCACCCTCTCCTCCCTCCCACCCTCTCCCTTCCCTCCACCTCTTCCTCCCTCACCACTCTTCCTCCTCCCTCTCTCCTTCCTCACCACTCTCCCTCCTCACCCTCTTCTTCCCTCACCCTCTTCCTCCTCACCCACTCTCCCTCCCACTCACCACTCTCCTTCCCTCACCACTCTCCTCCCCTCACCACTCTTCCTCCCCTCCTCCCTCTTCTCCTCACCCTCTCCCTTCCCTCACCACTCCCTCCCTCTCCCTCTTCCTCCCTCACCTCTCCCTCCCCTCACCCTCTTCCTCCCCTATCACCCTCTCCCTCCCTCTCCCTCTCCTTCCCTCACCCTCTCCCTCCCTCACCCTCTCCTTCCACTCACCACTCTCCCTCCCCTCCCTATCTTCCTCCCCTCACCACTCTTCCTCCCTCCCCTCTCCCTTCACTCCCTCTCCTCCCCTCACCTCTTCCTCCCCTCACCCTCTCTCCCACTCACCCTCTTCCTCCCTATCCACCTCTCCCTCCTCACCCTCCCTTCCACTCCACCACTCTTCCTCCCACTCACCCTCTCCCTTCCCTCACCCTCTCCCTCCCCTCACCCCTCTTCCTCCCCACTCACCCTCTCCCTCCCTCCTCTTCCTCCCTATCACCCACTCTCCTCCCCTTCCCTCTCCCTCCTCCACCCTCTCCCTTCCCTCACCCTCTCCCTCCCTCTCCCTCTCCCTCCCTCCCACCTCTCCTTCCACTCACCCTCCCTCCCCTCCCCACCCTCTTCTCCCTCCCCTCTCCCCTTCCCTCCTCTCCTCCCTCTTCCCACTCTTCCTCCCCTCACCTCTCCCTCCCTCCACCCTCTTCCTCCCTCCCACTCCCCTCCCTCCCCTCTCCTTCCCTCACCCTCTTCCTCCCCTCACCACTCTCCCTTCCCTCCACCACTCTCCCTCCCCTCCTCCCTCTTCCTCCCTCTCACCCTCTCCCTCCCACTCCCCACCCTCTTCCTCCCTATCACCCTCTCCCTCCCCTCACCCTCTCCCTCCTCACCCTCTCCCTTCCACTCTCCTCTCCCTCCCCTCACCCTCTCCCTCCCTCACCCTCTCCCTCCCTCACCTCTTCCTCCCTCACCCTCTCCTTCCCCTCACCACTCTCCCTCCCACTCACCCTCTTCCTCCCCACTCACCCTCTCCTCCCACTCACCACTCTTCCTCCCTATCACCACTCTCCCTCCCCTCCCCCACTCTCCCTTCCACTCACCACTCTTCCTCCCTCCCACCACTCTCCTTCCCTCCCCACTCTCCTCCTCACCTCTTCCTCCCCCCCTTTTCCTCCCCTCACCACTCTTCCTCCCTCCACCACTCTCCTCCCTCCCACACTCTCCCTCCCTCACCCTCTCCCTTCCACTCTCCCTCTCCCTCCCTCCCCACTCTCCTCCCCACTCACCACTCTTCCTCTCCTCCACCACCTCTTCCTCCCCTCCACCCTCTCCTCCCCTCACCCTCTTCCTCTCCTCCACCCTCTCCTCTCCTCCCTCTTCCTCCCTCACCACTCTTCCTCCCCTCACCACTCTTCCTCCCTCACCCTCTTCCTCTCACTCACCCACTCTTCCTCCCACTTTCTCCTCTTCCTCCCCTCACCCACTCTTCCTCCCTCCACCCTCTTCCTCCCTCCCACCCTCTTCCTCCCACTCACCCTCTTCCTCCCACTCTGCCTCTTCCTCCCCTCACCCTCTTCCTCTCCTCCCCACCACTCTTCCCTCCCCACTCACCACTCTCCCTCCTCACCCTCTTCCTCTCCTCACCACTCTTCCTCCTCCCACCACTCTCCCTCCCCTCCTTCCCTCTTCCTCTCACTCCACCACTCTCCCCTCCCCTCCCACCCTCTTCCTCTCACTCACTCTTCCTCCCACTCACCCTCTCCCTCCCCTCACCACTCTTCCTCCCTCACCACCTCTTCCTCCTCCACCACTCTCCCTCCCCTCCCCCTCTTCCTCCCTCCCACCACTCTTCCTCTCCTCACCCTCTTCCTCCCCTCCCCACTCTTCCTCCCTCCCCACTCTTCCTCCCACCTCACCCTCTTCCTCTCCTCACCACTCTTCCTCCTCACCACTCTTCCTCCCTCTCTCTTCCTCTCCTCACCCTCTTCCTCCCTCCACCACTCTTCCTCCCTCACCCCTCTTCCTCCCACTCCCCTCTTCCCTCCTCCTCCTCTTCCTCCCACTCACCCTCTTCTCCACTCACCACTCTTCCTCCTCACCCTCTTCCTCCCTATCACCACTCTCCCTCCCTCCACCCTCTTCCTCCACTCACCACTCTTCCTCTCCTCCACCCTCTTCCTCCCTCCCACCACTCTTCCTCCCTCACCCTCTTCCTCCCCTCACCCTCTTCCTCTCACTCCCCTCTTCCTCCCTCCACCCTCTTCCTCCCTCCCACCCTCTTCCTCCCCTCACCACTCTTCCTCCCCTCCCACCCTCTTCCTCCCACTCTTCCTCTTCCTCTCACTCACCCTCTTCTCCCCTCCACCCTCTTCCTCTCACCTCACCACTTTCCTCCCCTCACCCTCTTCCTCCCCTCACCCTCTTCCTCCCACTCTCCCTCCTTCCTCCCACTCACCCTCTTCCTCCCCTCACCACTCTTCCTCCCTACCCTCTTCCTCTCACTCACCCTCTTCCTCCCCTCCCACCTCTTCCTCCCTCCCACCCACTCTTCCTCCCACTCACCACTCTTCCCTCCCCTCCTCCTCCCACTCCCTCTTCCTCCCTCCCCTCTTCCCTCCCCTCACCACTCTTCCTCTCCTCACCACTCTTCCTCCCACTCACCCTCTTCCTCCCCTCCCTCTTCCTCCCCTCACCCTCTTCCTCCCACTCCACCACTCTTCTCCCCTCCCACCACTCTTCCTCTCACTCA
>NW_024723387.1:15000-60000 GCF_018991925.1 Homarus americanus
AGAGAGAGAGAAATAAACAAAAGGGGAACACGAAAACACACAAACACACACACACACACACACACAAGTACACACAAACACACACACAAACACACACACGCACACTAGTTTTAGGATTTTTTGTCTCATACTTTTAAGCGAGTAAACAAGATATATACAAAAAGAAGTTAGAAAGTCCTTTGATACTTTTAATACTTTTATTAGTATGAGGAAGGTTTTAATATGGGAAGGAGGGATTAGTTTATTGTGTGTGTGTGTGTGTGTGTGTGTGTGTGTGTGTGCGTGTGTGTGTGTAAGGCCCTTTGTCTTTGGAATGATCTTATGTTAAAAAGATTATTAATCAGGTTTTAATTTAATGATGAAACTCAATCTATTCCAATCTGTCAGAAATTAAACAATCTCCAGCTGGTTGACTATACATTTTCTATTGACATTTGAGGGTAAACTTCAATAGAGATAAATACATAATTAACTACACCAAAGAATATATTTCAAAATACTTATAAATTTAAATCATGTAATGGAGAACTGAGTATAAATTTCAGTTTATTGTAAAGTAAATTAAAACAGCTGAATTATACGTTTTCTGTGAGGTCAATATTTTACACATCGAGGGGAGACTTCAATAAACTTCACTGACTCGTTTTCTTGTAATTAATTGACCCCCGGATGTGTTGGCCTTGGTAGGGTCTCTCGTGAATCGTAAATAGAGACACAATGGGCGGTATCTCTCTCTCTCTCTCTCTCTCTCTCTCTCTCTCTCTATGTCTGTCTCTTACTGTTTCATTTACTTTTTCTAGTTGTCTCTTCCTCCCCCTCTTTCTTCCTTTCTCTCCGTCCCTCTCACACCCTTTCCTTCCCTTCGTCTCATACCTTCCTCTTTTCCCCCTTTCCTTCCCTCTCTCACCCCTCCCCCTCATCTAATTCCCCTCTTTTCCCCCCATTCACATATGTCCTCATCCCTCTCACTCCCTCTTCCCTTCCTCTCCTCCTTCCCTCCCTCATTCCCAATCCCTCTCCAACTCTCATCCACACCCCCTTCTCCCCCCTTCATCCATCAGGTAAAAAAGTTCACCTCAGAGAGTCCGCTTTTAAGGGTCATCACGCCCCCCACCTACCAGGAAAGTGTCGACCTTAAGGGCACGGTGTTTCTAATTCCGGGGCAAGAAAGTGTTACTGCTGCCTCCAACGACGTTTGTTTAGGTTTGTTCCGTGGGACAGTCACTCTTACCGACCATGATGAAAGATTTTTTTTTTTTTTTACAAGTTTCTATTTCATTTTTATTATTATTATTTTTTTTCTCATCCAGGGTAGAGTCCTAGAGAGTATTTGACGCCATTGTTCCTCAGGGTAGAAGATTATACTTGGTGTTACGAAAAAATATTATAATGTAGTTTTTATATTATATTTTGTGGATCATCTGATGTTTAGGAACCCCAGTCTATTCCATCTAACCTAACCTAAACTAACCTAACCTAACCTAACCTAAACTAACATAAACTAACCTAACCTAACCTAACCTAAACTAACATAAACTAACATAAACTAACCTAACCTAAACTAACTAGCCCTAATTTAACATAACATAAACTAGCTTAACCCAACCTAACCTAAACTAACTAGCCCTAATTTAACATAACATAAACTAGCTTTACCTAACCTAACCTAACCTAACCTAACTTAATTTGACCTAATCCGTGGCTTCTATTTTCCTCAATGATGACACACCGTTTTCTTTACTTCCAGGGGGACTCCATGGGCCGGTTTATCTTAAATATAAAGTTTTTTCCATTGTGGGATGTTGGTAATCTCTCTCTCTCTCTCTCTCTCTCTCTCTCTCTCTCTCTCTCTCTCTCTCTCTCTCTCTCTCTCTCTTTCATTATATCTCTCACTACATCTCTCTCACTCTCTTTCTCTCTCTCATTCTCTTACTCTCTCTCACTGACAGAAACAAGAGGACGTGACTGAGAGGAGCCACTTCGTCATACTCATACCTTCAGGAGAGAGACGCCCTGGGCAGGAGGTCTTGACACGGTGACTATACAACTCCTATATTAATTTATATATATATACTCTTTATAAACCTTTTAGTTCCTCTATTATAACAAAAGCAAAGTTAATATTAAAACAAAAGTAAGGAAAATATTATTAACAATTGTGTGAAACAAAAAAAATAACAATGAAATAATAACAACAATAACAACGACAACAGTAAACACCTACAGTAAACAACAATAGTAAACAACAACAATGAACAATAACAGTAAACAACAACAGTAAACAACAACAGTAACAATAACTGTAAACAAGGGGACAAAACTCTTCTTTTTATGTTAACAATTAGGAGTAATTATCTCTCGTTCAATGATGGTCAGAATGGCCTCATTAACCTTCTGATGATGAGGGAGAGAGTGAGGGAGGGGGAGAGGGAGGGAGGAAGGTGGAAGGGAGAGAGGGAGGAAGTGTGGGTGGGAGAGAGGGAGGTTGAGAGTGAGGGACGAGGGTGGAAGGGAGAGAGGGTGAGAGTGAGGGAGGAGGGTGGATGGGAGAGAGGGAGGGGGTGTGGGAGGAAGGGAGGGAGTGAACGAAGGAAAAGTGAGGGAGAGAGAAAGGGGAAGGGTATAATGGAGGTGGGGAGGGAGGGAGGAGAGAGACGCAGAAAATTTTTTGGTGTGTATTTCGAAGCTATGTGAGAGAGGGAGGGAGGGAGGGAGAGACATTTAACGTTATTTCGAGTGTTTTAGGATAATGGGTAGGTTTAAAGGGAGAGAGAGAGAGAGAGAGAGAGAGAGAGAGAGACACACACACACACACACACCTTCCCTAAGACAAGTCACACTCAAAATAAAAGTGGTGTGGGGTTATTCTCGTTGGAATTCCCTATGCAAATACGTCCTTCTCGTCTTCTTGGAGGAGGGCTGAGTAAAGGTGTGGTTGAGGGGGATTTTGGGGGGTTCTGGGGGATTAAAGGGATTTTGGGGGCTTCTGGGGAAATTGAGGGATTTTGGGGGGTTCTGGGGAATTGATGGGAATTTTGGTTGTTTCTGGGGAATTGAGGGGGGTTTCTGGGGGTTCTGGGGGATTGAGGGGGATTTGGGGGATTCTAGGGGATTTTGGGGGGATTTCGGTGGTTTCTGGGGGATTGGGGGTTCAATTGGTGTGTAATAATAATAATAATAATAATAATAATAATAATAAACGGTTTGGCAGTGAACCTGACAGATGACACCGACCTGATAACGAGATCTGAGATTGCCGAGTTCCACGACAATTTAAATAGTGAGTTACTTAATGCACGAAGGCAGAACATACCATACAAAAAACTCAGATCAGACAACAATGACCCTAAATGGATAAATAATTATTTAAAGAACATCATTGGCCAAAGGAAGGCTATAGGTAGAAAAGATAAATCATGGCAGAAATTCACCTCCGGGTTATTATAAGGTATTGGCGAGTAGGGTTAAAACCGAGATAAGGAAAGCCAAGAGGAATAATGAGGTAAGGATAGCAAGGGAGGCGAAGACAAACCCCAAAGGATTCTACCAAATGTATCAAACTAAAACACGAGAAAAGATTGGACCAACATGGTCAGACACCGGCGAGCTCACTGATAACGAAAAAGAAATGAGCAATAATTTGAATAAATATTTTTCAACAGTTTTCACCACCGAAAATTTAAACTTGATACCCGGCGCACCGACTTTATTCAGAGATAGTGAAGAAAACAAATTAAGCGAGATAGTAGTGACTAGTAACGATGTTAGTAAGCAAATAGACAAACTAAAGCCTAATAAGTCACCTGGTCCCGATGAGATATTTGCCAGAGTATTAAAGGAATGTAAGGAAGAGCTTAGTATGCCCTTAGCAAAGTTGTTTAACATATCCTTAAAAACAGGTGGAGTATCAGAATCCTGGAGGATAGCGAATGTAATACCGATTTTCAAGAAGGGGGATAGATCACTATCCTCTAACTACCGCCCAATCAGTCTAACATCAATAGTAGGCAAATTACTGGAAGCAATCATTTCAAACTCTATTCGAAATCACCTGGAGAAGCACCAATTGATCAATGATTCCCAGCATGGCTTCACCAGCGGGCGTTCATGTCTAACTTATCTATTAACATTCTTTTCATCAGTTTTCGAATCGGTGGACGAGGAGCACAATTATGATGTGGTTATTGTGGTATATCTCGACTTTAGCAAAGCTTTCGACAGAGTCCCCCACGAAAGACTAATTAGAAAGGTAGAAGCACATGGCATCAAGGGTAACATCCTTAAATGGATTAGGGCGTGGTTACAGGACAGGAAACAGCGAGTGAGCATTAATGGCACTAGGTCCCATTGGAGCAACGTCACAAGTGGAGTTCCCCAAGGCTCAGTACTTGGACCATTATTATTTATTATATACATAAACGACATAGATATCGGCATAGACAGCAACATAAGTAAATTTGCTGATGACACTAAAATAGGACGTGTTATTAAATCTGACGAGGACTCCTCAAAACTACAGGAAGATCTAAAAAAATTTTCGAATGGTCTGAAAAATGGCAGATGAAATTCAACGTGGACAAATGTAAAGTACTCAGTATAGGAGATGTAAACAGAGAAACCAGATACCAGATGAACAACAATGCCATAGAGAAATCCGACTGCAAGAGAGATTTAGGAGTAATGATAAGTAGGAACCTTAAGCCAAGTAAACAATGTGTTTTTGCTCGTAACAAGGCTAATAGAGTACTTGGGTTCATACAAAGGAGTGTTAGTTACAAGACTAGCGAGGTCATCCAAAAACTGTATCTTGCGTGTGTGAGAGCACACCTGGATTACGCAGTTCAGTTCTGGTCACCGTATTACAGGATGGATATAGAATCCTTGGAAAGAATTCAGAGGAGAATGACAAGACTAATCAGGGGCATTGGGAACCTTGAGTATAGAGACAGGTTAAAGCATCTTAATTTGCACTCCCTCGAGAGACGTAGAGCGAGGGGCGACCAGATAGAGGTGTATAAGTGGAAGTCAGGGCTAAACAAAGGGGACATTACAAAGGTACTCAAACTATCCAACCAGGAGCGAACTCGTAACAATGGTTTTAAATTAGACAAATTTAGATTTAGGCTTGAAATAGGTAAACACTGGTTTGGAAACAGAGGAGTGGATGAATGGAACAAGTTACCAAATATCATCATTAACTCGAATACGCTGAATAGCTTCAAACATAGGTTGGATGCTTATATGAGCAATAGGGGTTGGGTGTAAACGGGACTGCCCAGTATGGGCCAATAGGCCCGCTGCAGTTTCCTCCATTCTTATGTTCTTATGTTATTGAAAAAGTTTGCAGCCCGAAGGCTGAAAGTATACATTGGACATAAATGACTTATTACATACATTGGTGGTTTAACAAAAGCCTTCATTAGAGAAAGGTGAAGGAACATACAGTGAACATACAGATTAATGTTTACACACGTAGATCATGTGAGCTGAGGTGTTGAACAGCAGACACGTAGTGTAGTAACTCCCTCACAGATGGCGTTATGAGGGGCATCACGTGGAGTACTAGTTCCCTCACAGGTGGTGTTATGAGGGGCTTGACGTGGTGTAGTAATTACCTCACAGGTGGTGTATGAGGGGCCTGATGATGTAGTAATTCCCTCACCGATGGTGTTATGAGGGGCCTGATGTGGTGTAATAATTCCCTCACAGATGGTGTTATGAGGAGCTTCACATGATGCTGTAGCAACTCATTCATTACGTGGTGTCGTAGCATCATGGGGACAACACGTGGTCTGATGCCACAGGACTTCACTCACTCAAGTGGGTGAGGTGTGGTCCCAGGCCTCTCTATCGTGGAGTCTCAGGGGAATTATCACTGGCTACCTGGGACCTCACTGTGTGAAGGTTAGCTTGGATAAGATTCAACTGTAACTGCCGAGTTATTTTTCACTGACTTAAGCACTGTTCACTACTATTCAACACTGGTTCCATTCCTTTCCCAAATGAAACAGTAACTTTTGGCGAGAACTTGTTGATATTCCGGTGGGGAGGAGGTGTGTGTGGGTGTGTGTGTGTGTGTGTGTGTGTGTTTTACGTTCATTGACTTGTTCAAAGTATACTGACTCGAGTAACCAATGGCACTTATACTGAGAGAGAGAGAGAGAGAGAGAGAGAGAGAGAGAGAGTAGTGAAATCTAAGTTGATACGTCGGAAGATTAATATATATAGGTTCAGCTTCATACCTCCCTCTCACTCTCTACATCACACTATCCTTGGGCATATCTCTGTCTTTTTATCCTGTCTGTCTGTCTGTCTGTCAGTCTGTCTGTCTGTCTGTCTGTCTGTCTGTCTGTCTGTCATTTTCATTGTTTCTCTCTTATTCATCTTTCTCTTTTTATCTTTCATTTATCTTCCCCTTTTCAATTTCCCTTCTTGTCTTTCCTACTCTCCTTACCTCTTCTCTCCTTTCTTTCTCTCATCTCTCCTTCTCTCTCTCTCTTTCCCTCCTCTCTATCCTCCTCTTCCCCTCCTTTCACTTTCTTATCTCTTCCCTCCATCTTTATCTTCTCTCCCCCTACTCTTACTTCCCTCTCCCACTCCTTCCTCTCCTCATTTCTTTCTCTCGTCTCTTCTCTTCTCCTTTTTATCCTCGTCTTTCCCTCTCTCCTCTCCTCCCCTCTCCTCCCTCTCTTCTACCCTCTTCCCTCTCCCTTAAGCCGTTCTAAGATGGTTGATTTTCCTGTCGTATGCAAGGCGCCCTTCTGGCTTGGACCTATGCCGGACCTGTAGGACCTGTGTGAGGGACCTGTAGGACCTGTAGGACCTGTAGGACCTGTGTGGGGACCTGTGGGACCTGTGGGACCTGTGTGAGGAACCTGTGGGACCTGTGGGGCTGTGTGGGGACCTGTGGGACCTGTGTGAAGGACCTGTAGGACCTGTGTGGAGGACCTGTGGGACCTGGGACTGTGGAGGACCTGGAGGACCTGTGTGTGCGTTGTGAGGGACGTTAAGACATGATTCAGGGTGACTCACACCTTAAGACATGATTCAGGGTGACTCACACCTTAAGACATGACTCAGGGTGACTCACACCTTAAGACATGACTCAGGGTGACTCACACGTTAAGACATGACTCAGGGTGATTCAGACCTTAGACTCAGGGTGATTCATATCCTTAATTTGAGTCATTTTCTTCTTCTGAAAACTCAAGAGAATTTCCTCTTTGATCCTGCGACGAGAACGTTCCTGGTAGGGGGGGAGGTGAGGAAAGGGGAAGGGAAGAAGGGGAGGAAGGAGGAAGGAAGGAGGAAAAGTGAAATGGGGAAGGGGTGGGGGAATGAGGATGGGTGGAGAATGGGGAGGGTTGAAGAGATAATGAAGAGGAAGGAGGAAGAGAGGAAGAAGGAAGGTTGTGAAAGATAAAGTGAGATAACGAGGGAGGGGAGAGAAAGGAGGATGGGGGGGGGGAGAGAGAGGAGAAGGAGGAAGTAGGTAGAGGAGGAAGGGGATGAAGTGAGAGTGGACGCAGGGAGGAGTTAGGGAGAGGGGAGAGGGAAGGAGAGGAGGAGATCTCGAGTCGCGACACAAGCTGAAAAACACGAAACAGTATGATGGCCAGGGAGAGTGGTGGTGGGGAGAGAGTGAGAAACGTGGGGGAGAGAAGTATTGGAGAAAGGGGGAGGAGTTAGAGAGAGGGAGGGAGGGTGTCTGTCTCTCTCTCTCTCTCTCTACCCATGGATTCAGACGCAAACAAGTGTTCAGTCGTTGAAATTTATCTCTTCTAAATCGATCATCAAATTGGGTCGTTTCATCCGCCAGTGGTGAGAGATGCTAGGGGAGGGGGGGTAGGGAGAGAAAGGGGGGGGGGAGGTAGGGAGAGAAAGGGGAGGGGTTGGTAGGGAGAGAAAGGGGAGGGGGAGGTAGGGAGAGAAAGGTGGAGGGAGGTAGGGCAGAGACAGGGGAGGGGGAGGTAGGGAGAGAAAGAGAGAGACAGACAGACCGATGGACTAAGAGACAGACAGATAGACAGACAGACAGACAGACAGCCAATCACAGTTCAGGTTTGGCAAGAACCCAGAAGAGATTCTAACTCGAGATAAGACAACTAGTTTATGTAATCCAGAATTGTGTTTTACGTGAAAGCTATTAATGTGTGTGTGTGTGTGTGCGTGTGTGTGTGTGCGTGTGCGTGTGTTAAATTATATTAGAAGCATCCCCCCTCACATGCTCCAACCCTGCTCCTATTTCCCTTCTACGAGGAGCATAAACGTTCTTCATACACCAAATAATAAATAATATAGATGAAAGAAAATGCTAGTATTAAACTCTAAATAATATTTCTGAATAACAAGATATTAAATTCTATAAGTCTGGGTGGATGTTTATCATATTACCTAGACGACTGTACGATAACTTTTCCTCCACGGCAACGAATGTAAACAAATGTCGTACAAATATGGAAAATTATCGTTCGTAACTGTTGACGATGGAGGAAAAAAAAATTTTTTTTTATTAATTGGGAAATATTTTGTGTATAGAAATTAATGATGGACGTCTGTTACAAGTTTTAATGGACAAAAAAAGTTCTCGGTCGTATTTCTTGGTCTTGTGGTGTATAGGATAATGTATCGTGTAGTGAAGATATATTTAGTAGGTTTATATATAAGTGGCGCCATGGATCTCTCTCGCTCTCAAAGTAGTTATAAAAGGCCCGGCTACTTCCACTACCTGTCTCACTTAATTAGGAATCCACCAAAGAAAATGTTTAAAGGTTTTTGGGAAACTCAACAGAAAATGGAGACAACAGAAAACGGAGACTTAACAGAAAACGGAGACTCAACAAAATGGAGACTTAACAGAAATGGAGACTTAACAGAAATGGAGACAACAGAAAACGGAGACTTAACAGAAAATGGAGATTTAACAGAAAACGGAGACTTAACAGAAAACGGAGACTTAACAGAAAATGGAGACTTAACAGAAAAATGGAGACTTAACAGAAAACGGAGACTTAACTGAAAACGGAGACTTAACAGAAAACGGAGACTTAACAGAAAATGGAGACTTAATGGGAAACGGAGACTTAACAGAAAACGGAGACTAACAGAAAATGGAGACTTAACAGAAAACGGAGACTTAACAGAAAATGGAGACTTAACAGAAAATGGAGACTTACAGGAAAAATGGAGACTTAACAGAAAATGGAGACTTAACAGAAAAATGGAGACCTAACAGAAAACGGAGATTAACAGAAAATGGAGACTTAACAGAAAACGGAGACTTAACGAAAACGGAGACTTAAAAGAAAATGGAGACTTAACAGAAAACGGAGACTTAACAGAAAACGGAGACTTAACAGAAAAATGGAGACTTAACAGAAAATGGAGACTTAACAGAAAACGGAGACTTAACAGAAAACGGAGACTTAACAGAAAATGGAGACTTAACAGAAAATGGAGACTTAACAGAAAACGGAGACTTAACAGAAAATGGAGACAACAGAAAACGGGACAATGGAAAATGGAGACTCAACAGAATTGGAGACTCAACAGAAAATAAGACTCTTTACAAACAGATAAACAAATGTGATCAACTTGACTACAAATAATATATATATTTTTACATTTATTTCAAATTTCTTTTGCTATAGTTGTTATTATTTTGTTGTTGTTGTTGTTATTGTTTGTTGTGTTGTTATTGATGTGTTGTTGTTGTTATTGTTGTTGTTGTTATAGTTATTGTTGTTATAGTTATTGTTGTTGTTGTTATAGTTATTATTGTTGTTGTTATTGTTATTAATGTTGTTGTTATTGTTGTTGTTATAGTTATTGTTGTTATAGTTATTGTTGTTGTTATTGTTATTATTGTTGTTGTTATTGTTATTAATGTTGTTGTTATTGTTGTTGTTGTTATAGTTATTGTTGTTGTTATTGTTGTTGTTCTTATTATTATTTTTATTAATATATGTAGACGAATCAACAACTGGATGCCTTATATTCTTCTTCTCTCTTTCTCTCTCTTCTCTCCAGTTCCCATAAGATAAACTATTTTCTAAGAACTAAGACCCACTTAATGTGGGCAAATATCAGATGTGGGTCAATGGACAACTCAACTAGACCAGAGTGGGGCCGAATACTGCCTTGGTATACCCTCATTGTGTCTGGCAGAATGAACTAATCTGAGACTTGACGAGAGAGAGAGAGAGAGAGAGAGAGAGAGAGAGAGAGAGAGAGAGAGAGAGAGATGACCGTCTAATAAATAATATTGTTTGTTGTTTGTGTCTCTGTTTCTCTGTCAATCTGTCTCTTCTGTCTCTTTGTTTTGTTTGGAGTTTCTGTCTCTCTGTCTCTCTGTTTGTGTCTCTATTACTCTATTTTTGTTTGATATTCTCTATGTATGGATTTATTGTTGTTTGGTTGTCTCGTCTCTCTCTCTTCTCTCTTCACACTCCACCAACACACCTCAAATCCTCCAAAATTTAAGACGAGAAAGTGCCATCTATTGAAATGAAAATATGTCGGCAGGGAGCGGAAAACAGGAGGAAGTGTGAGGGGGGAACGATCAGGAGGTAGGAGGGTGAGAGGAGAGGGAGGAGAGAGGGAAGGAGAGAGTGAGTGAGGGTAAGGAGGGGTGGGAGGAGGTAAGGTGGGTGAGGGGGGAGGAGGGATGAGAGCTTGATGGAAGAGGTGATGTGGGAGAGGGAAGGAGAGGTGAGGGAAGGAGGGGGGGACGGGGTGATAGGTGAGGGAAGAAGGTGGGGGAGGAAGGATGATGTGAGAGGTGAGGGAAGGAGGGTAAATCCTCAGGTGTGTGTGTGTGTGTGTGTGGTGTGTGTGTGTGTTTTCTCTCCCTGTGTGTATATCTGTTTATCCCCGCCTCTTCTCTCTCTCTCAATACCTTACATTTCTAAGGCTTCAAGTTATTCTAAAATTGATCGTTTAACTTCAGTAACGAGACTTGAAACGAATACAAATTATTATTCCCTTGTAGAAGGAAGTTCTGCCCTGCTCTGATTTTAGAGGAGAGTTTGATGTTGAGGTTGAGGTGTTTAATTGGAGGCTGAAGTCTTTTTTGGAGGTTGAGGTCTTTTTGGAGGCTGAGGTCTTTCTTGGAGGCTGAGGTTTTATTGGAGGCTTAGGTCTTTTGGAGGTTGTCGTTGGAGCTGGAGTTGAAGTTTTCTTGAAGTGTTTTGGAGGTCTTGAAGGTTTGGAGACTTAGTATGGTAGAGGAGTAAGTAGGAGTAGGTGAGGTAAGGGGGTAGATGTAGGAGGGTAGAGGTACATGTAAGGCGGGGGGGTGGTGCTTATTTATTAATCTTCCTTATTTTCCTTGCTTCTTCCCTTCATCTTCCTCCTCTTTTACTCTTGCCTGCATCCTCCCACCATGTACTCCTCCTCCTCTTATTCCTCCTCTTTTCTCCTGCTCTTCCTCCTTTTGCCCACATCTCCACTTACTCCTTCCTCCTCCTTCCTCCGTTCATCTACTCCACATGCTCAAAGGAATCAATCCACGTCAGTCATATGGTAATGCACCCTGACAACCATTCCCAGTCCGCCCAGGTCCATTAGGGTCTTCTCAGGTCTCCAGGTCCGTGTGAGGTCCGTCCATGTCTATTAATGGTCTGTTCAGGTACATATATGTTCACTTAGGTCACCACAGGTTCCATATGGGTCTATTCAGGTCTCCAGGTCCACCTAAATTAATCCAAGTTTTTTACCTTCCGTCAGATCCATCCAGGTCCTCCCAGGTCCCTCCCCAGGTCCCCCCCCAGGTGAACCCAAGTCTACCCAGGACTACCACATCTGCTCAGGTCCACCCAAGGTTTAATCAGGTTCAACCAGGTCTCTTACATCTGACCAAGTCCTCCCAGGTCTGTTCAGGTCCACCCAGGTCCTCACATCTGTCCAGGTCCACCCAGGTCCCTCACATCTGTCCAGGTCCACCCAGGTCCCTTACATCTGTCCTCCCAGGTCTAAGCAGGTCCTTCAGATTCGATTAAATTATCCCAGGTCCATCCCAGGTCTATGAGAAAGTTTTGTAACTAATTCAGTGATTTTCATGTGACCTGTTCTGGATTATCAACTATTTCTCTTCAGCCTCATTTATACCTCTTATCCTCATTCTTATTTACTTATTCTGTGTCGTTCTTCCACTTCATTCTTAATATTTCGATATGATTGTTTTAGTCATTTTTGTATCATTCCTCATTATTCATTTGACCTTTGTGCAGTAACCAGGATTGTGTTTTTGAGGAGCCAGAGGCCCCATAGTGTGTGACAGTGAATCAGGCGTTGGTAAACTCAACACAAAACAATAAAGATGGGCCATAACTCGGTATAATGACAAATGGGTCATAACTCGGTATAACAACAATGAGTCATAACTCGGTATAATAACAACAGATGGGCATAACTCGGTATAACAACAATGGGTCATAACTCGGTATAATAACAAAATGGGTCATAACTCGGTATAATAACAACAATGGGTCATAACTTGGTATAATAACAACAATGGGTCATAACCGGTATAATAACACGGGTCATAACTTGTATAATAACAACAATGGGTCATCACCGTATAATAACAACAATGGGTCATAACTTGGTATAATAACAATGGGTCATAACTCGGTATAATAACAACCCACAACTCTTGAACGTTAGAGACCTTGTTATTATTTATCATCACAACAAGTTTGGTGATAATCCTTAATATTTGTTTAAGTATCCTGTGGACACTTTAATGACAGACAGACAGACAGACAGACAGACAGACAGATAGATAAATACTCAGACAGACAGACAGATAGAAAAATTTCTCAGACAGACAGACAGACAGATAGATAAATCTCAGACAGACAGACAGACAGACAGATAGATAAATACTCAGACAGACAGACAGAGATAGGATAAATAATCAAAGAGACAGACAGACAGACAGATAGATAAATACTAGACAGCAATGGCAGACAGCAGACAGACACAAATACTCAGACAGACACAGACAGACAGACAGACAGACACAATACTAGACAGACAGGCAGACTGACACATACTCAGACAGACAGACAGACAGACAGACAGACAGACAGACAGACAGACAGACAGAGGATAAGAGGAACACCAGGATATAATTAACCTTTATTAAGGTAAAAACCAGGGTAACATTCCAAAACTAAGTAGAAGAGAAGATTAAATTATCACCTCAGTGAGATAAAATAATCCAAGAAATATAATAAACCCCGATTAAACTTACTTAAACCAAAACTTTATTATCAGGAACAAAAACAAAAACATTCTTGCCTGACACACACACACACACTCACAACCTAGCCAACCCTCATCCCTCTACCCTCTCACACCCCTTCACCCACCCACCTTCACCCCACCTCACCCTACCCCCACCACCCCCTTCATTCTCACCCCCATCTTCATTCTCGTTAATCCTCCTCCTCCTCTTCCTCCTCCTCCTTCCTCCTCTTCCACCTCTTCCTCCTCCTCTTATTCCACCATACGCATAACTTGTACTTATATATAGCAAAAATAAACCAATTAATAACATATAACAGGTGATTTTAAGACATTTTAAGTATAGTCATGGACAGACATATCTATCTTTTTAATAGCCAGTATTTATAGACATCTACAGGTTATTGAAGCAGTAAGATAACACTGTAGAGTCCGTGTTGGTGTGATCTAGTTTAGTCTTTATGCTAGAGATATATATAATTTGTTATATGTGATGTTAATGTAGTTTTTATTTGATCTTTTTCTTTCTTTCTTTCTTTCACACACAACTTTTATTTTTCACACACCACTAATACACATCACAATCACCACCACCACCACCACCACCACCACCACCACCACCACTACCACCACCTCACCACCACCACCACCACCACCACCACCACCACCACCACCATTACCACCCTGGAACCTAGACGGAAATGGCTGCAAACCACCAGAACTCTGATGAAACCCAAACGACACACTGGGGGGAAAACTGCCACGATGTGTGTGTGTGTGTGTGTGTGTGTGTGTGTGTGTGTGTGTGTGTGTGTGTGTCTTGAAATATACCACGTAGAGCCATAAACAAGGAAAGTTCATAACAAAATGATTAAGACTAAACCATCTAGAGAGAGAGAGAGAGAGAGAGAGAGAGAGAGAGAGAGAGAGAGAGAGACTGACGGTGCGGGGTAAGGCTTTCACGCGGTGGGAAAGAGAACTTTTCCCAGTGAAAGGTTGCAGTGAGTGAAAGTCACATAGAAGGTGAGGAAAAAGTTACACGCCAGCTCTGGTGTGTGGTATGTAGTGGTGGTGATGGTGGTAATGGTGGTAGTGATGGTGGTAGTGGTGATGGTGGTGGTGAGGGTGGTGGTGGTGGTAATGGTGGTGAGGTGATGGTGTGAGGTAATGGGGGGTGATGGTGGTGGTGGTGATGGTGGTGGTGGAGGGTGGTGATGGTGGTGGTGGTGATGGTGGTGGTGAGGGTGGTGACTGGTAATGGTGGGAGTGATGGTGGTGGTGGTGATGGTGGTGAGGCAGTGATGGTGGTGGTGGCGATGGTGGTGGTGAGGGTGGTGTGATGGTGGTGGTGGTGGATGGTGGTGGTGAGGGTGGTAGTGATGGTGGTAAGGAGGATGGTGGTGGTGGTGATGGTGGTGGTGAGGGTGGTAGTGATGGTGGTGGTGGGATGGTGGTGGTGGAGGGTGGTAGTGATGGTGGTGGTGGTGATGGTGGTGGTGAGGGGTGGTAGTGATGGTGGTGGTGGTGATGGTGGTGGTGAGGGTGGTAGTGATGGTGGTAATGGTGGTAGTGATGGTGGTGGTGGTGATGGTGGTAGAGGTGGTAGTGATGGTGATGGTGGTGATGGTGGTGGTGGTGATGGTGGTGGTGAGGGTGGTAGTGATGGTGGTAATGGTGGATGATGGTGGTGGTGGTGATGAGGTGGTGAGGTGGTGATGGTGGTGGTGGTGATGGTGGTGAGGGTGGTAGTGATGGTGGTATGGTGGGAGTGATGGTGGTGGGTGGTGATGTGGTGGAGTGATGGTGTGGTGTGGGTGATGGTGGTGGTGAGGGTGTGATATGGTTGGTGGGATGATGGTGGTGGTGGGTGATGGTGGTGGTGGGTAGTGATGGTGGTGGTGGTGATGGTGGTGGTGAGGTGGTAGTGATGGTGTGGTGATGGTGGTGGTGAGGTGGTGGTGGTGATGGTGGTGATGGTGGGAGTGATGGTGGTGGTGGTGGTGGTGGTGGGGTGATGGTTGGTGGAGATGGTGGTGGAGGGTGGGTAGTGATGGTGGTGGTGGTGATGGTGGTGGTGAGGGTGCAGTGATGGTAATGGTGAGTGATGGTGGTGGTGAGATGGTGGTGAGGCAGGAAGGTGGTGGTGGTGATGGTGGTGGTGAGGGTAGTGGATGGTGGTGGTGGTGATGGTGGTGTGTGAGGGGTGGGTGAGGATGGTGGTGGGTGATGGTGGAGAGGGTAGTGATGGTATGGTGGTGGTAGATGGTGGTGTGGTGAGGGGTGGTGGTGATGGTGGTGGTGATTGGTGGTGGTGAGGGGGTGGTAGGATGGTGGTGGTGGGAGTGATGGTGGTGGTGATGGTGGTGGTGGAGGGTGGTAGTGATGGTGGTGGTGGTGATGGTGGTGGTGAGGGTGCAGTAGTGATGGTGGTGGTGGTGATGGTGGTGGTGAGGGTGGCAGTGATGGTGGTGATGGTGGTGGTGAGGGTGGTGGTGGTATGGTGGGAGTGATGGTGGTGGTGATGGTGGTGGTGGTGGTGATGGTGGTGGTGATGGTGGTGGTGAGGGTGCAGGTGATGGTGGTGGTGAGGTGGTGAGGGTGGTGGTGATGGTGGTAATGGGAGTGATGGTGGTGAGGTGTGATGGTGGTGGTGGTGATGGTGGTGGGTGATGGTGGTAGTGATGGTGGTGGTGGTGGTGATGGTGGTGGTGGGAGGGTGGTAGTGATGGTGGTATGGTGAGTGGGTGGTGGGTGATGGTGGTGTGAGGGTGGTAGTGATGGTGGTGGTGGTGATGGTGGTGGTGAGGGTGGTAGGATGGTGGTGGTGGTGATGGTGCAGGTGAGGTGGGTGATGGTGGTGGTGGTGATGGTGGTGGTGGTGATGGTGGTGGTGAGGGTGGTAGTGATGGTGGTGGTGGTGATGGTGGTGGTGAGGGTGGTAGTGATGGTGGGGAGGATGGTGGTGGTGATGGTGGTGGTGAGGGTGGTAGTGATGTGGGTGGTGGTGATGGTGGTGGTGGTGATGGTGAGGGTGTGTGGTGGTGATGGTGGTGGTGAGGGTGGTAGTGATGGTGGTGGTGGTGGGAGTGATGGTGGTGGTGGGTGGATGGTGGTGAGGGTAGTGATGGTGGTGGTGGTGATGGTGGTGTGGTAGTGATGGCGGTGGTGGTGATGGTGGTGGTGAGGGTGGTGGTGATGGTGGTGTGAGGTGGGTGGTGGTGATGGGTGGTGGTGGAGTGGTGGTGACAGGTGTGGTGATGGTGGTGATGGTGGTAGTGATGGTGGTGATGTGGTGGGATTGGTGGTAGTGGATGGGGATTTGGTGGTGATGGTGGTGGAGTGGTGTAGTGATGGTGGTGGGTGGGTGGGGAGGGTGGAGGTGGTGCAGGTGGGTGGATGGGTGGTGGTGATGGTGGTGTGATGGTGGTGAGGTGGTAGTGATGGTGGTGGTGATGGTTGGTGGTGATGGTGGATGGTGGTGGGGAGGGTAGGATGGTGGTGGGTGATGGCGGTGATGGTGGTGGTGAGGTGGTAGTGATGGTGGTGGTGGTGATGGCGGGGTGAGGGTGGTAGTGATGGTGGTAATGGTGGGAGTGATGGGTGGCGATGGTGGTGGAGGTGGTAGTGATGGTGGTGGTGGTGGTGATGGTGGTGGTGGTGATGGTGGTGAGGGTGTGGCAGTGATGGTGGTGGTGGTGATGGTGGTGGTGAGGCGAAGATGGGGTGGAATGGTGGAGTGATGGTGGTGGTGGTGATGGTGGTGGTGGAGGGTGGTAGTGATGGTGGTGGTGGTGATGGGTGGTGGTGATGGTGGTGAGGGTGGTAGTGATGGTGGTGGTGGTGATGGGTGGGTAATGGTGGTAGTGATGGTGGTGGTGATGGTGGTGGAGGGTGGTAGTGATGGTGGTGGTGATGGTGGTGGTGGTGATGGTGGTGGTGAGGGTGGTAGTGATGGTGGTGGTGGTGATGGTGGTATGGTGGTAGTGATGGCGGTGGTGGTGATGGTGGTGAGGAGGTGGTAGTGATGGTGGTGGTGGTGATGTGGTGGTGAGGGTGGTAGTGATGGTGGTGGTGGTGATGGTGGTAATGGTGGTAGTGATGGCGGTGGTGGTGATGGTGGTGGTGAGGTGGTAGTGATGGTGGTGATGGTGGTGGGGGCGGATGGTGTGGGTAATGGTGGTAGTGATGGCGGTGGTGGATGGTGGTGGTGAGTGGTAGTGATGGTGGTGGTGGTGATGGTGGTGGTGAGTGGTGGTGGTACGATGGGAGGATGGTGGTGGTGGTGATGGTGGTGAGTGGTGGAGTGATGGTGGTGATGGGTGGGTGAGTGATGGCGGTGGTGGTGATGGTGGTGGTGAGGGTGGTGGTGATGGTGGTGAGGTGGTGGTAATGATGATGGTAGTGGTGGTAGTGATGGTGGTGGTGGTGATGGTGGTAGTGATGGTGATGGTGGTAATGGTGGTAGTGATGGTGGTGGTGGTGATGGTAGTGATGGTGATGATGGTAATGGTGGTAGTGATGGTGGTAGTGGTGATGGTGGTAATGGTGGTAGTGATGGTGGTGGTGGTAGTGGTGGTGAGGGTGATAGGGATGGAGGAGAAGAATGATGATAAAAGGAGGGAAAGATGGGACGAGGAGTAGAGGTAAGAAGAGGGAAGAGGGAGAGAGAATAATGAGAGGGAGGGATGAAAGGAGGTGAGAAGGACGTAGATAGTGATGATGAAAGGGGAGAGAGAGAGAGAGGGGGGGGAGAGTGAGGGAGTGAGGGGAGGAGGAAAGGCAAGGGGAGAGGGGTTGGTTAGGGAGGGAGATATAGGGTTTAGGGGGAACGCTGGAAGATCGGGGAGAAGAGGAGACGAGAGGAGAAGAAGGAGAGGAGAGAGAGAGAGAGAGAGGGAAAGGCAGACAGTAGTAGAGAGAGAGAGAGAGAGAAAGAGAGAGAGAGAGAGAGAGAGAGAGAGAGAGAGAGTCTAAGGGTAACTTGGGGTAGGTGTAAGCTGTGTAATGAAGGGAGGTGATAGACACAGAGTCATGGTACACACACACACACACACACACACACACACACACACACACACACACACACACAACACACCCTATTTACTCTTCGTAAATGTTACAAAATTTAATTACACGTTACCACCTCACCTAGACCTATTTAACTAAACGCTAAATTCTGTAGCTTCCTGACCTCAATTGAAACTAGGAGACCTTTTCTAATTCTAACTCTAATTGCTATCAAATTCCGAGTCCCCCTGTGGGTCAGTCGAGAGGGTGGTGACGTAGGTAAGTCTATTAAGGTCATTTAGCGAGGGGTCAGACCAGGTGCTTGTTGACACTGTACTGCTATAACACCTGAAACTAGTGCAAGGGAGAGTAAGGGAGAGTGTGAGGAAGAGTGTGAGGGAGAGTGTAAGAAATGAGGAAGTAAGGTATGAGGGAGAGTAAGGGAGGTGTGAGGAGAGTAAGGGAGAGTAAGGAGAATGTGAGGGAGAGTGAGAGTGTGAGGAGGTAGGGAGAGTGAGGAGGTGAGGGAGTAAGGGGAGGTGTGAGGGAGGGAGTAAGGAGATGAGGGAGGTGTGAGGTAAGGGGCGTGTGAGGGGAGGTAAGGAGGTGTGAGGGGAGGTAAGGTAAGGGGCATGTGGGGGAGAGTGGGGAGAGTGGGGAGGTGAAAGGAGGTGGGGGCGTGTGATGGAAGTGAGGGAGGTGAAAGGGAGAGTGAGGAGGTGAAAGGGAGTGTGGGGGGAGGTAAAGGGAGAGTGAAAGGAGAGTAAGGAGAGTAAGGAGGTGTGAAGTAAGGGGGCGTGTGAGGAGAGTTAGGGAGAGAGTGTGAGGAGAGTAAGGGAAGCGTGTGAGGGAGGAGTAAGGGAGGTGTGAGGGAGAGTAAGGAGGGATTAAAGAGTGGGATGGGGATTTGGGAGGAATAAGGGGTTAAAGTTGAGGAGTTGGAGGAGGGAGATAGAAAGAAAGGACACAGAGAGAGAGAGAAACACACACTCACAAAAATAACATCCCGATAAAAAACAAAAACAATGCTCACCAGTTGACAACATTTATCAGGTGAGTTGCCAGACACCAGCAGCGCGGATTATTATCGTATTGGAAGCTCGACCATAACAATACCTGGACAAAACTCCTTTCAGGTGTTTTATATCTTCACTTTATGTGGCCCAGGTATTGTGTGGGACCTATCTCTGACTCCCAAACCCCAGTTAAGTGTTATAAGAGTTTACACCTACCGCAAAATACCCCCTTCTCTCCCCCCCTTGCCATACCCCCTTCTCTCCCCCCTCGCCAGCAATAAAGGTTGAAGTGGGTGGTATTGGTCTGTTGTGTTTTGGTGTGGGGGAAGGTATCTAATGCTGTGTGAATGTTGATGGGGTGTTGTGTGTGAGGTGGAAAGTGTTAGATGTTTACCACGAACACGGTGATTGAACTGATTTTTTTAAATTCTTTTTAAAGCAGACGAACTTAATCTAACCTAACCCTAACCTAACCAACTTAAAGTAACCTAACCTAACCCTAGCACAACCAGCAAGAAGTAACCTGTACAAACACAACCAACTTAAAGTAACCTAACCTAAACCTAACCTAACCAACTTAAAGTAACCTAACCTAACCCTAACCTAACCAAAACCTAACCTAACCCTAACCTAACCAACTTAAAGTAACCTAACCTAATTTAACCTAACCAAAGTTAAGCTAGCGAAACATAAACTTACGAGGCTTAACAATTATACGGTTATATTTGGTTAGGTTAGGCTTACACACACACACACACATACACACACACACACACACACACACACACACACACACACACACACACACACACACACACACACACACAGTCCCAAAGAGGGCGAGGATTAACAGCTGTGTTCAGTACAGTAGGAAGCCTTTGTAGTTGAAAAGTTGTGGGTGTCAACTCGGTTCACTGTTTTCTTTGGGCTGTGTGTGTGTGTGTGTGTGTGTGTGTGTGTGTGTGTGTGTGTGTGTGTGTGTGTGTATGTGTAAACCTAACACACACACACACACACACACACACGGAAATTGTTAGGTGAGTCCCTAAAGTCTAAACCAAATTTTCAATGTTTACAGCGCGGAAAATGGTGGAGTGAGTCTCGTGTTTCTATATAAAATATTTTTAAAAAGTTTCACGGCGATGGGCTTTGTGTTGGCTTCCTGAAGTGACAGTAGTGAAGAGACTTACTGAAGTATCTCCTGTAGATTATTATTATTATTATTATTATTATTATTATTATTATTATTATTATTATTATTATTATTATTATTATTATTATTATTATTATTATTATTATTATTATTATTATTATTATTATTATTATTATTATTATTATTATTATTATTATTATTATTAATATCATCTTAGAGTATTTTTCTTCTCTCTCTCTCTCTCTCTCTCTCTTTCTCCCTTCTCTCCAGTTCCTTCTTCCAAGCTCTCACTCTCTACCACCTTCCTTCACCTTCCTCCTCTCCTCTCTCCTTCTCCCCCCCCCTCTCTCTCTCTGTCTGTGCCTTCTTTACCAATCTCTCTCTCTTTCTCTCTCTCACACACACACTTTTTCTCTTTCTCTTCCATACTCTCACCCCTCTCTCTCTAACCCTCCCTCACCCTCTTTCTCATTCAAACAACTAATAAACAGGTCCTCGACTCGGGATAGATTTATATAAACAGTAATAACTCCGAGATAACTTAATTTAAACTTATTTTTCCATCAGTTAGAATAAGGCAGAGAAACTGGTGATTCTAATGACGAAATTATGGTGGTCGTGGTGGTCGTAGTGGTAGTGGTAGTGGTGGTAGAGATGATGGTAGTATTGGTGTTAGTGATGGTGGTAGTGGTGATGGTGGTGGTCGTGGTGGTCGTAGTGGTAGTGGTGGTGGTAGTGGTCGTGGTGGTGGTGGTGGTCGTAGTGGTAGTGGTAGTGGTAGTGGTGGTAGAGGTGATGGTAGTGTTGGTGTTAGTGATGGTGGTAGTGGTGGTGGTAGTGGTCGTAGTGGTAGTGTTGGTGTTAGTGATGGTGGTAGTTGTGTTGGTATTAGTCTTATAATAACAGTAGTGTTAGTCCTAAAATTTCCCGTTTTTTATGGTTCGCCTTCCATTTACTGTTAAATTCCCATCTCTCTTTATTCTTTCCTCCTCTTTCTCCTTGTTTCTCTCTCTTCTGTGGACTTTTCCCTCGAGTTTCTAGTTCTCCGTCGTCTCAGGATCATTTATCATTCCAATTCTCTCATTTATATTCTTTCAGCTTCATATTTTCCATTCCTTTCGCTTCGGCCATTTGTCTTCACTAGAGAAAACCTCGAGGGGTGACTTAACCATTCTTAATATCCCAGTCTATCTGTCGCACTTAATATTCTACTCTTTGTTTATCGATTGGGTGATGACATAACGAAGTCTTGGGGAATGTGGGTGTTATTTTTTTTTATTTTTTGTTATCCTTCTGTTATTCTCTCTTCATTCTTCTTCTCTCTTCTTCCCTACACTGTTATTCCTCTCTTCATCTATCTCCACGTCCGCATCTTCCCATATTACTTCACCTTCCAAGAATTTATCGTCTCTTTACTCTGACATTTGATTTCCTGTGTCATTTCCCTTATGCCTGGCTTCCATTACTCCTGTCACCACCGCCAACAGTACCACCGTTATCACCACCACTACTACTACTACTACTACTACTACTACTACCACTACACCACTACACTACTACCACCTCACTATACTCATGACCTAGACCACCTTCCTTATCCCCCACCATACCACCATCACACACACTACCATCAACACCATAACAAGTCACTATCTCTTCACTAAATTCCCTTAACATGATCCCCACCATAGCTTCCCCACACCTCCTAACCAACACCAACCTCTCAAGCAGCGTACCCACACATATTCTCCCCATTTCCCCAGGCGTCTTAAACTCCCCCATTCTCCTCCCCATAACATATTCTTACAGCAGCTCCCTATGATGTGTTGTGAGCTGAGAG
The DNA here is from genome assembly GCF_018991925.1 of Homarus americanus. Classification (NCBI taxonomy): domain Eukaryota; kingdom Metazoa; phylum Arthropoda; class Malacostraca; order Decapoda; family Nephropidae; genus Homarus; species Homarus americanus. The sequence goes on from NW_024723387.1 coordinate 37,268, forward strand.
AGACAGTAATTCCCTCGTAATTATTCTCTGTTCCATAAGACCATTTTCTTGTCTTTAATAATACTGTCACTAAAATTCCTCCCTCCATCTCTCTTCTCTCTGTTACCCTCACTGCTGCCACTACTCTATCCCTCCGCGCTTTCACATTCTCTCCCTTTCCTCACTGTTTCCCACTTTCTCTTCCCTCTGTTTCCTCCTCCAACTCTCCTTCCTCTCCCTTCTCACTCTCCCTCCCTATCTCTCCCACCCCACTCTCTCCTCTCTACCCATTCCCTCCCTACTCTCACCTCCAATTCTTCCTCCCTCTCCCAGCTGTTTCCTCACCTCTCACTCTCTCTCTCATTCTCTCCCAGAAAGTTGAAGGAAAGACCAACAGAAAAACCAGTGACAATTTTTTTTTCCCGTCAGCTAAATAGTTTGTCTGTTGACGCCATTCTCTCTATAGGTTCACTCCCAGTACCCCCTCCCCATCACCCCCTGCCTCACACCCTCCCAGTACCCCTCCCCATCACCCCCTGCCTTAACCTTTCCTCCCTCCCATCACCTCCTGCCCCCATGAAGGCCAAAGACATAGTGTAAATAAGCCATAAACTCAGACCAAGACACTAAGTCTCTCTCTCTCCTAACACAACCTCTTTCTCTCTCTCTCTCTCTCTCTCTCTCTCTCTCTTTCTGTCAGTCTTATTGTCTCCTTTCTGTGTCTCTGTCTCAATGTGTCTGTTTATTAGTCTGTTTATCTGTCTCACTCTCTTTCTCTTTCTCAACAGTCTCTTTTTGTTGTCTGTAGGGAAAATATATGTTTATTATATTAATTCGTTGACAGGTTGAAATAAAAATAATAATAATAATAATAATAATAATAATAATAATAATAATAATAATAATAATAATAATAATAATAATAATAATAATAATAATAATAATAATAATAATAATAATAATAATAATAATAATAATGATAATAATAATAATAAAGTAAGTAACATTAATAATAATGGTTGCCCATCGTGTAACGAGGATGGCCGGTCTAAGGGCCACCTAAGAGTGAATTTGTTTTAGGTGTAGAAGTTGTCGCCAACACATCAACTTAAATAACAAAGCAATAAAAACTACAACAAAAACAACAACAACAACAACCACCACCACTACAACAACAACAACAACAACAACAACCACGACAATAACAACAACAACAACAACCACTACAACAACAACAGCAACAACAACAACCACTACAACAACAACAACAACAACAACAACCACAACACCAACAACAACAACAACCACGACAATAACAACAACAACAACAACCACTACCAATTAATTACAACAACAACAACAAACAAAATCCACCACCACCACTATAACAACAACCACGACAACAACAGCAACAACAACAACCACCACCACTATAACAACAACCACTACAACAACAACAACAACAACAACAACCACTAAAACAACAACAACAACAACAACCACTACAACAACAACAACAACAACAACAACAACAACAACAACAACAACAACAACAACCACTACAACAACAACAACAGTACCAAAAACAACCCGACAAATATCTGAGGAAAATATTACTTGTGTCGTAAGATAAAAATTCCACATCTTGAGACATAACTTACAGGTAACTCATATTTGTCAGGATATGAAGCTTCCAGTGAAAAGCCTCGAAGCACAGAAGCCTTTTGAGCCACCGACACGAGACAGTGGGTGACTTGAGAGATTCCTAGAAGCAGTTTATTCTCTCTGATATAAATCTTCATAACTTTTATTTGAAAAGGATGCAAAGTGTTACAGTTTAATCTTATTGTTGTGGCAATTTCAGGTGGATGGTTCGAAAGGGTGAGTCTAAATGGTCCAAAACAGTGGATTAGTGGTTCAAATTCATGGTTTATTGGATCGGAACTCTATATAAAGGGTTTGCAACAGTGGGTTATTGGTTTAAAGCTCGGGGTTAATGGATCGAAACTCTAGATAAGAGGTTCGGAATGGTGGGTTATTGGTTCATAACTCTGGGTTAATGATCCAAAATGCTGCATCGGCAATTTTGAATCACAGGTCGAAGTGATGATTCTAGACATTTAGAGGAACTCCTAAATCACGTTGTCAGAGATAGATAACTATTAAAAAAAATGCTAAGAAGTGAATTTATAATTTTATCTGTAAATTGAATTCCCAGCGAGAGATTTGAAACAATGAATCACTTACCTCTGAACCGTGACCCGAGATAATGTATATATATATTCATAGAAATGGTTCATTCATTTGTCAACCAGGGCGATTATTTTCGAGATAGGAATTTGTTATGGGTTTATCACAACGCTCCGATGAGGGATGTCGAACACTGTTTCATCCGCCTCTGAACCACGAGTCGAGACACTTGATCTAAATATTCATGGAAACAATTCATTCTGTCAGATACATATACGCATAAGTGTTATTTTCCTATGTATAAATTATCATACATCATTCACACGTCACGGCTAGTTCAATAGCTTCAGTGTGTGAGATTCGAAGCATTGTCTCGGTTGAATTTGAACGCCGTATAGAGACAGTACATCGACCAAACACTTATACTCACGACTTATTTTAGAGTATTTTGATTATTTTAACTAATTAACCCCATAGTTACTTTATCACATATATTTATGATAATTGAAGATTCATGACTCAGTTCTAATGGTTGAAGATTCATGACTCAGTTCTAATGGTTGACGATTCATGAATTACTTTCCTCTGATGGTTGAAGATTCATGATTCACTTAACCCTGATGAGAAAACTTGATTCGGGTTCATGATGTATCGTAACGTAATGCTGAGGATGAGGATTCACTTAGTCGACTCACTGCTTCAGAACCATGGTCAAGTCCAAGTCCGAATCTGGTTCATTTGTACACACACACACACAAACACACATACACACACACACACACACACACACACACACACACACACACACACACACACACACACACACACACACACACACACACACACACACACATACACACACACACACACACATACACACACACACACACACACACACACACACACACACACACACACACACACACACGAAAATAGAATAATGTCTAGAAATCTTTGCCAATAAGGAATTAGAAAGGGTAAACAATTAATCTTCCTTACCTCATCCTCCCCCTCCTCTTCCTCCTCCTTTCTCTTCCTCTCTTTTCTCCCTCCACTCATCCTTCTTCTGCTCCTCTCTTCCTCTCCTCCTCTCCCTCCTCCATCTCCACATTCCTCTTCCTCTCTCTTCTCCCGCCCTTCATTTCTTTCTCCTCCTTCCTTCCTTCCCATCCCACCTACCCCTATCAATAAAATTAAGAGCCAGTGATGGAAACTTGTGCATGTGTGTGTGTGTGTGTGTGTGTGTGTGTGTGTGTGTGTGTGTGTGTGTGTGTGTGTGTGTGTGTGTGTGTGTGTGTGTGTGTGTGTGTGTGTATGTTCTCGTGGGGTCAGCTGAGTGGGCAATTGTCTTGGCTAGAAGGGTGTTCCTTGTCTCTCTCTCTCTCTCTCTTCTCTCTCTCTCTCATAGGCAGACAGAGACTGTGGTCAGTTGTCGGTCTCTGTCCCAATCTTGAATTGGCATCAAATTGGCTTGGTCCTCTCCGGGGTGGGGGGGGTGAGTAAGGGAGAGTAGGGGAGAGTAGAGGGAGGAGAGGTGGGAGGAGTGGGGGAGAATAAAATGAAAGGTGAAGGAAGAATGGGGAAATAGGGTGGAGAGTGAGGAAAAGCGGAGGGAGAGTGAGAGAAAGTAGATAATGTAGGGTCCTTGGTGGGGCAAATAAGGGAGTGAGAGAGAGAGGGAAAGAAAGAGAAATAGAGAGATAGAGAAAGAGAAATGAGAAATATATATAGAGGAAAAAAAAGAGAGAGAGAGAGAGAGAGAGAGAGAGAGAGAGAGAGAGAGAGAGAGAGAGAGAGAGAGAGAGAGAGAGAGACTGAACAGTGGACACATTTTTCAGTAGGGCCATCAAAACATTGTATTCATACCCACTATTGTCTCACCTTGTTGATCTGGCTCTACCACTCACATAGAGAGAGAGAGAGAGAGAGAGAGAGAGAGAGAGAGAGAGGGAGAGAGAGAGAGAGAGTAAAATGAAGAAAAACCCACATTTATTTATTTTATTTATTTATTATCTATACTTGTGATGTTAATATTTTCCTGAGAATGAATTAAATCAGGTTATTTAAATATATATTTTTATTTGTTTGAGAATTTTCCAATAAGGTTTTGGAGAATATTTAAAAGAAAAATCCGGGTCTTATTGTGTCGTTAAAAAAAATAATTCTGATGCATTTCTTTTTTCTTTCTAGAGTGATGTCATGGGGTGAGGGCTACAGAAGGCCGTACTTACCTCAGGGCCACACCTAAGGGCTACAGAGGGCCACATCTGCTTGAGGGCTATAGAAGGCCACACCTGCTTGAGGGCCATACTTTCCTGTGGGCCACATCTGAGGGCTACAGAAGGCCGCATCTACGTTCGGGACATAGATGGCCACACTTCCTCGAGGGCCATACACGGCCACATCTACCTCAAGGCCCCAGTGACCCTCTTTTAACACGGGCCAGAAAACATTCAACAGTGGGCCGGCTGCAGCAGTGACAAGGTTAACTATTGTTAACATTGGACGTTGTTAACATTGCGCTTCTCGATAACTGTTAACATATTGGTTCTTTACTTCTGGTAAGGTTAAAATAGTGGTAATATTAACATCCTTGAGATAATTATACCATAAGTATTGTTATTAGGTTAGTTGTCAACAGTAAACACCTGAACAGTGATTAAGTTAATTACCTAACAGTGAACACCTTTTAACAGTAATAATACCTAAGTGTAATACAGTACCTCTAACCCGATACAAGACTCATGTAACTGTATGTAATTATCATCTATGGCACCGTAACTGTATTTAGTGAAAGGTACAGTGATTTATATTATTCTTATAAATTATGTAATTCTGTAATTTCGTTCTAATATAACATGCAGCAGATTTTGGTGAATATTGATAGGTTAAAGATTAATCTGAGCCGATTTTGTATTCTTGAAGTGCATGAATAATAATCAGACGGAAGATTTTGAAGAAAGTCAGATTTATCATATTAACTCTCTAGAAAGCTATTTAGAAAGTGTGATAAGACCAAGTTTTCAATAAAGTCTAAAAAAAGTAAAAAACATAGAAAGCAAACTACATCACGTTAACTTTCTAGACAGCTAATTAGAAAGTGTGTTAAGACGGCCGAGGAGAAAATGTTTTACGGTGAAAGTTTAGAAAGTTAATAAGAGAAAGTCGGTCGAGAAAATATATCCAAACAGAATTTTCCTTACGAGAATATGAATGGATAATATAACTATAGTAAATAATTTTATTGAGTTAAAACTTTATTTGTAAGTTTTATTGTGTGTGAAACTGACTAAAGCTGATGTTTTAAGCTGAAACAGTCTATTAAACTGGCATTTTGTAGTTAAACAATTAATGGCTATTGTACTGTAGTAAAGCAGCTTTGATGAAACAATATTTAACTTTGGATTTTATGAAACTTTGTTAATTATGTAATAATGAAACAAAATATTAACTTAGACTTTTTAGAATGATTAAGTGAAAAGAAACAGCTTTTGTGAAACAGTTTTAGGGTTTAAAATTTATGGCGAAAGAGAATTGGTGAAACTAAAGCTTAATAATAATAATAATAATAATAATAATAATAATAATAATAATAATAATAATAATAATAATAATAATAATAATAATAATAATAATAATAATAATAATAATAATAATAATAATAATAATAATAATAAAGGAATAAATTAACACTGAGGTGATTGGACATTAATTTTTTGAATAACTTTGTGACGACTTAAAATATAACTAATAATTTTGATAATTTATTAAACGTGAGGATGAAATCTATTTATTTTAGAAAGTTTTAAATATCCAAAATTGACCTAGTGAAAGTTTCAAGGGAAAGTAATATTTTCATGTATAATTTATCTGGAAGAAAATATAATTTAACTTTTAATTTTCAGTGAAAGTGTTGAAAGAAAGTAACCTTTTTATTTGAAGAGGAATACAATCAAGTCTCAAACTCTTAGTGAAAGTTCCAAGAGAAACTAACTATATTACTGACAATTTGATGCAGAAAGATCTATACTTAACTCTCAAACTCTTAGTGAAAGTTCAGAGAAAAATATAATAACTAATCTTGAACAAAAAAGAATCAAGGAAAACACATCAACTTTCTAACTCCCAGTGAAAATTCCAAGAGAGAAAGTGAAGGTGTTTGTGGTAAGGACGGTGGTGGAGGTGGTGTGGTCAGAGGCAAGACACACAGAGGCAGTACAGAATGCAGACTAACTTATCAGGAGCAGATGATCACGGGAGGCATAGGCGTCTGACTGACTCTGATGACGACGATGAAGAGACTACACTCGCTAATACTGTTAAGGTAGGTGAACCACGACTCTCTCAGGGGACGTTAACTGGGGATTATTTTGGGATTTTAAGGATTTTCTGGGGGGTTTCTGGGGGATTTTCTGGATTTGTGGGGGTTTTCTGGTGATCTTTTGGGGGTTTCTTAGGATTTCTGGGGTGATAGTGGGATTTCTGGGGTTATAGTGGGATTTCTGGGGTTATGGTGGGATTTCTGGGGTTATAGTGGGATTTCTGGGGTTATAGTGGGATTTCTGGGGTTATATTGGGATTTCTGGGGTTATGGTGGGATTTCTGGGGTTATGGTGGGATTTCTGGGGTTATGGTGGGATTTCTGGGGTTACAGTGGGATTTCTTGGTGTTTCTGGGGTGTTTAGAAATTACTGTGAATGGTTGTGATGATGATTATAGAAAGATATTATTTAGCTATTATTGATAAGGTAGATAAGACATGATTCTCTGGGGAGGTGATGAAAGGGGGGTTCTCTGGGGGTAGACCGGGGGAGGGGTTAAGGTGGTGGTGGTGGCTCTCTTGGGGGGGGGGAGGGTATGGTTGAATCACCCCAACCACTATCACTACCACTATTACAATTACAACCATTACTACCGTTACTAATACTGTTACCACTATAATCACCAAAATTTTTACTACCACCACCACCATGACCAATACCATCATTACTACTACTACTACTACTACTACTACTACTACTTTTTTAATAATAAATGGCCTCCAGCCTCCCCCAATAGCCACACCGCACCATTTTATTGCCTTAATATTAAATATCCTAATACATAAGTAGCTATCCTATCTGTGTTGAATTAGTTGAGCCGCAGATCTATGCGGCATTCAGTGACTAGCCTCATAGTCAATATCTGCAGCAGTTGTCGGAGTTGGGGCAGAAGCTCTCGTTCCCTGAGGCAGAGCAAAAGCCGACCCATGGAGAGAGAAAGACAGTCGACATCTCATCCAGGCTGTAACATAACTTCTGGGCTGCTTTCTGTTCGGAGATCACGCGAGTGAGGCAGTAGAAACATCTTGCACTTGGTCCCATCCCACCAGAGGTTGTGAACACTAGAGGAGTGAAGCTGCCTTGATCAACTACTACTACTACTACTACTACTATTTAATTTTAAGGTAATGAAATGGCGGCGAGGGTGTGGCTATTGGGGGAGGCTGGATTTCGGTTGAATGTGGGTGGGCGAAGTCATGTAGAACTGCTGGAGGCCACGTAGAAAAAAATAAAAAACTACTACTTTTTTTTCTGCTACTACTACTACTACTACTACTACTACTATCACCAGACGGTTTGAGAGCTTCGTGATGGTAATTTGGTGGTGAGGCGATCAATCCAACAGTATCTCTCTCTCTCTCTCTCTTCTCTCTCTCTCTCTCTCATTCTCTTATTCTCTCTCTCTCTCTCTCTCTCTCTCTCTCTCTCTCTCTCTCTCTTTCTCTCTCTCTCTCTCTCTCTCTCATTCTCTTATTCTCTCTCTTTTTGTTTAACCCATCTCTCTCTCTCTCTCTCTCATTCTCTTATTCTCTCTCTTTTTTGTTTTAACCCATCTCTCTCTCTCTCTCTTCTCATAAGTGAGGGAAGTGGTCCTATCTGTTGGAGAACGAGGGTGAAGTGGCCGGGGCGTGTGGCGCAGGAAGCGGTGAGGCGGGGGCGTGTGGCAGGGCGTGTGGCGCAGGAAGCGGTGAGGCGGGGCGTGGCCTTGGGGTGTGGTGCAAGAAGCGGTGAGGGCAGGGGGGCGTCAGCAGTGCTGTTCGTGGCTGGGCGTGTGGTGCAGGAAAAGGCAGTGAGGGCAGGGAGCGTGGCAGGGCGTGTGGTGCAGGGAGGCGGTGAGGGCAGGGGCGTGGCGGGGTGTGTGGTGCAGGAAGCGGTGAGGCGGGGCGTGGCGGTGCTGTTCGTGGCTGGGCGTGTGGTGCAGGAAGTGGTGAGGGGCGGGGCGTGGCGGTGCTGGGCGTGGCAGAAGGGCGTGGTGGGGCTGGGCAGGCCGGTGGTGCAGGAGAGAGAGAGAGAGAGTCTTACCAATCCAAGTTTCAATTTCAATTTATAATCTCCATTTCATTAAAGATCAAACAGACAGACGGTGAACACCAAACGACTGACCCAGACCACACTGATAGAGACAACATTACTAAAACACTCTTCTCTTACACTACAACAATCATCCTTTAAAAAATAACTTACGACTTATTAAAAACCAAAAACAAAAATATTCATATAATCTGGCCAAAGTTGATATTTTTTCCCGCAACGAAAGAAAAGCATAAAAAAACCACGCGAAAAGAACTGACTTACCGTATAGACTGTCGATAGAAGGAAAGAAAGAAGGAAATAAGGAAGGAAGTATGAAGAATCCTACGCCTGGCAGCACCATACATCAACCAAAACTTATTCACCCGTGACCTGGCGACCACAGAAGACTCTCACCAGTACGATATGTTTTCCCCACTCGAGCGCTCTGGCAGCATCGGGTGGAGGGTTCAAGAGTCTCCATATACCAACTAAATGATGTCTTGCGGGATTATTTACATATGAAAGGATACTCTTAAGGATCTTAGAGATGATTTCCTACAGAGATAGTATATAGCAAGCCACCTGGGAAGGATTATGGCCTCCAGCTAGCCATTACTACTGAACGATAACGACTTGTTCATGTTAGTAGAGTTAGTTTCTTTTGTGTGTTGACATTAAGACATTTACAAATACAGGTTACAGTTTTTAGTGCAGGTACAGCTATAGGTTACAGGTCTATATATAGATACAGGTGCAGTACTAAGTATGGGTATTAGTACAGAAACCAGGGTACAGTTGTAGGTACGTATATTAACGTCAATAAAACTACAATATATTACAGGTATAATTACAGATACAGAAAATATCATACAGAGGGAGAGAGAAAGATAAACAACAGACATAAAGAGATCCAGACAGCGAAACAGGAACACAGAGCAACAGACACACAGACCAAACCAAACTATTGCCCAAAATAACAAAGTCTACCCCGTAAATAAAGTTTTTGTTATCCATTTTCTGTAACACTGAATGAAAATAATAACATTTCGAAATATCATCAATATGTAAATGATTCACACCCAGAGGGACCACAATATAGCTCTAGAAGTATTGTAAAATGAAAAATAATTTACATAGCTATGAGTTCCTGTCACGTTAGAGGTTTAGAAGTGATTTTATTAATACAATTTTACGTCAATAATAGTTTTTTTTTTGTTTTAGGTTCGTTGTGTTTTTGGTAATTTTTATGTTTATAATTTATGTTAAAATATATTAGTGTTAAAATGTTTATGTTAGTGGATTAAAATGTTCACTAATTTAGATTATTAAAATTTCTACTCTTCTCTCCCCTTCTCTTCTCCTCACCTTATCCTATTCTTTCTCTTCCATTTCTTTTTCTCGTTCCCTTCTACCTATACTCCTCCCCTCCTCCTCCTTTCCCCATCATTTATACTGCACCTCCTCCCTCTCTTCATCATCTATTCCTCTTCCTCCTCCTCCTCCTCCTCCTCCTCTCATCTCTTCCTCCTTCTCTCAGTTGGAGGATCTGGTGAGAGGTGAGGGGTGAGGGGTGAGAGATGAGGTCACTGGCAACATCCATCTTCCTCACCCAGATAACAACTAGTTTTCTCAGATACCAATAACTTAACTATACTCTCTCTCTATCTCTCTCTCTCTCTTTCTCTATCTCTCTGTCTCTCTCTCTCTCTCTCTCTCTCTCTCTCTCTCTCTCTCTCTCTCTCTCTCTCTCTCTCTCTCTCTCTCTCTCTCTCTCTCTCTCTCTCTCTCTCTCTCTCTCTCTCTCTCTCTCTCTCTCTCTCATCTCTCTCCCTATGTAAGAAATGAGTATTAATTTCTCTCCTGATGTTTGAGGTCTCTCGTGATCTCTCATCTTCTCCAGGTCTCTCAGAGGAGATTCTCTAAGTGATAGATAGTAGAGAGAGAGACAGAGAGATATAGAGAGACAGAGAGAGAGAAAGAGAGAGAGAGAGAGAGAGAGAGAGAGAGAGAGAGAGAGAGAGAGAGAGAGAGAGAGAGAGATCCCTTTCTTTTTTACTTTCACTCACAAAAAAACTTTCTATTTCACTTTTAGTCACCAAAAAAAAAAATACATCTGTCAGGACTTGTCAGGGGAGATGAAAGAAGAAAATATATCTTTCATTGATAAAAACATCGGTAATCTTATCTGGATCTGAAGGAATGGCTGAAAGAAATGATAAACCGATGTCTCTTTCACTGCTTTCAAATTCTTTATTATTATTATTATTATTATTATTATTATTATTATTATTATTATTATTATTATTATTATTATTATTATTATTATTATTATTATTGTTATTATTATCATTATTATTATTATTATTATTATTATTATTATTATTATTATTATTATTATTATCATCATCAACATCATGCAATACACACTACTAGATATAGATACCTAGAGATAATTAAAGATAGAGATAGCTCACCCAACAAGCAATAGAGATAGCAATTATCTTTTATCTCTCGAAATCTCGTTCCAATAACCAAGGTGAAGTAAAAATCTCTCACTAAACCTATAAGCATTGTAGTAATTAATGAAAATGTTGAATGTTAAGTGTTGGAGAGCAATGTTGAATGTATTGCAGATGGCTGGTATGATTGCAACGTGGAATCTACCTATCTGTCTGTCTGTCTGTATGTCTGTCTGTCTGTCTGTCTGTCTGTCTGTCTGGCTATCTATCTATCAGTACAGACATCCTACTCAATCCTAAATTATTACCGATCTTAATATTCTAATCCTATATCGAATCCTTCTCAAATATTCTAATATCCTTCAGGACTTTGGGTTAATGGCTAAATACACAATCTTTCCTCTGTGTAAATATCCTGTAGGAGCAAGAGAGTGTTATTAGTTTTGTCAGGTTAGTAAGTGGTGGTGGTGGTGGTGGTGGTAGTAGTGTTATTAGTTTTGTCAGGTTAGTAAGTGGTGGTGGTGGTGGTGGTAGTAGGAATAGTAGTAGTAGTAGTAGTAGTAGTAGTAGTAGTAGTAGTAGCATCAATACGACTCTACCACCATTACATAAACTACCACAAACATCATCTTTTTTTCTCAACACAAAATAAAACGCAACACAAAAAACACGAAACATTAAATAACTCACAACTCAAAAGCTCTGTAATGGAGCGTAATAATGACTCTATTTTTTGCGTTGCTTCTGGTGCGTTCTTAATGAGGCCACGGGGTCAAGGTCACACAGCCAGAACCTTAACTACCCTTGAGAACTTTGAAATGAACACTGGCATGATTTACTGTGTTGCTGTTAGGTTAGGTTAGGTAAGGTTAGGTTAGATTAGGTTTGGTTAGGTTATGTTAGGTTTGGTTAGGTTTGGTTCAGGGCCGTTCAGAGTTCCCACCAATGAGAACGCCAGGTAACATCACTCACCTGGCTGACACACTCCTTCTAGTCTACCTGTAATTATGATGGATTGAGGGAGGGGGGCCAGTGGGCTATTTTTGATCACCTTGGCATTGTGGAGTGTTTGTGTGGTTAGGTGTTTTATTTTCATGTGTGTGTGTGTGTGTGTGTGTGTGTGTGTAAATTCATACATAAAATCTAAATATCTACACACATAATAACACACATACACACACACACACACACACACACACACACTCTCTCTCTCTCTCCAAGTCACATTTAGCCAGACATTAATGGCTTTCTTACATAAGCCATATATTGACGTATGGTCGCATCTTTGTCACTTGAACGATGAAATATTACTGCATCATTATAATAACTCGGTCTTAATAACACCCGGTCTTAATAACTCGGTCTTAATAACACCCGGTCTTAATAACTCGGTCTTAATAACTCCCTATCTTAATAACTCCCCATCTATCTTAAGAGAAGGAAGGAGGGAAGGAGAGAGAAGGAGGGGAGGAAGGAAGGAGGGAGGGATGGAGAGAAGGAGGGGAGGAAGGAAGGAGGGAGGGAGGGAGAGAAGGAGGGAAGGAAGGAAGGAGGGAGAGAGGCGTTTGGTCGGCGTCTTAAGCTAGTCCAAACGTGTTTCTCCTTAGGCAAGCCAATATGAATGAGTAAGTCGGTTCGGGTTCGGTCAGGTCGGGTCAGGTCGGGTCAGGTCGGGTCAGGTCGGGTCGTAATGGATTTAATAAAATTCTTGAATTTCATGATACTCGATATGATTTAAGCTTCAAGAATTATAGGAATTTATCTTTTAATAATACTTTGTGATCTATAATGCTATTAAATTATACTCGATATTATATAATGCTCTAAATACATAAAACTCTTGAATTACTTATGAGTTTAATAACTATATGTGTGTGTGTCTTTATTAATAAAACTTGAATATTTATAAGACTTTTGTATTTCTGTGTTTTAATAAGACTTCATAAGGTTCTCGGGTCTTAGTGGTCTTTAGTTATATAAGACTTCGGGTTTAAAACATTTGGATATACTTTTTTTTATAAGACTTGAATTAATGTTATAAGTCCTTGGATACCTGAACATACACAGGTTTAATTCTCTCTCTCTCTCTCTCTCTCTCTCTCTCACACACACACACACACACAGATTCTTGATAAACAGATGAACCAAAGAACGTTTTCCCGACTGCTAAAAGAACGCCTAAAGAAGCCCTTTGAAACCCTTAATAGCTGATAAAAGAACGCACGGGAGCCCTCTACAAGGTTTACACAAGGAAGAAGAAGAAGAAAAAAACGCTCTCTCTCTCTCTTTTATAAAAATCTTAGACGTGAGACGGAAATGTTCTCTTGACGTTCAGAATGGAGCCTGGGAGAGAGAGAGAGAGAGAGAGAGAGAGAGAGAGAGAGAGAGAGAGAGAGAGAGAGAGAGACTTTGTTTACCCGGAGAAAGTAAGGCTTGATAATTGAAACAGGAGGCATCGTCTCGCACCCCCTGATCCTTTTTTCTGGCACCCCCCTTGCACTCTGGCACCTCTTAGTGTTGTCTGGCACCCCCTGACACACCCTTTGTATTCCTTGGCACTCCTACCCAGGGAGTTACGGCACGGGAACTTTATAGCGACTGTGATGCTGTGAAGGTGCCAAGTGCCGCCTTAAGGGTCATGACCTGCCTTAAGTGCCATCCTTAAACTCTTGCCTGACGACCTAATATGACCCTCTTAACACCTGCCTTCCCGCCTTTACGTGTGGTGACCTGTGAACTATGACCCCGAGTGCCAACAGTTCTTGAAGTTAATAATGGTCCACCCTTACATGGTGTTTTACGCAATCTTTCCCTCCCTTCCGTCTACCCCCTCCTCCTTTCTCCTCCTTCCCCTCGCCCTCTCCCTTCCTCCTTCCCACTTCCTTCTCCCTTTCCCCTTTTCAACTTCCCCTTCCTTCCCCCTTTCCCCTTCCCCCCTCCTCCTCCTCATATTACCGAGCTGTATGATCCAGTGTCAAGGAATAATCCAGGAAGACCGGCCAACTCACTAACTGCACTGGCTAACCATTACCCCCTAACACGATCAGCAAATAGCTTACTATCCAGGTCCCTAATTACTACAAGCTAGACAGAGAAAACTGGAGTAAAGAAACTTACCCCCGGGGATGTAACCCAGAGAACTAGCTGCCTGTGACACTGTTGATCGTGGTGACAAAGAAACAACACCCTCGCCCTCTCCGTCAACCATCTCGACCTTGGACTGACACCTGGACACACCTCAAACATCCGGGAATTAACACACAGCGTCCAGAGACCTCTAGCCATCGTCAACACGGGTCCCTCTCTGATTAAATATTACTCTTTTACCATAAACAAACATACACACACACACATACACATACTAAAACACACACAAATACATACACACACACTTCTCCACACACACACACACACATGACACCCCCTCCCCACATACACACACACACACATAAAGACACCCCCTCCCCCCACACATACACACACACACACACACACACGAGATACACATGAGGTTAAATTTAATTTACTATACCCCGAATACCCAGTTCAGGTATGTGCAATTGCAGACGGAATTACCAGCATTGCAAGATGTTTCTTTTACTGTTCTTGACACCACTGTCCTGACGACCGGCATACAGATGGGGAGTTTTCAAAGTTGGACCATAGCATTTTTTTTTCTTTCTGAGAGGGGGGGAAGGGGGGTAGGAAGAGAGAGGGGGATGGGGTAGATGAGGGGGGGAAGGCTGTAGTTTAGGATAGAGAGGAGGGGGTGGGTTAGAGGAGGGGGAAGGGAGGATTTAGGAGAGGGAGGAGTGGGGATGGGGTTAGGAGATGGTAAATGGAGAGGGAAGTGAGAATGAATGGGAGAGGGAAAGGAGAAGTGGAGGAATAAAAGAAAGGAAGAAGAAGGAGATGAGGAGGAACGAATGACAGGGGACAGGATGAGGAAATTGAGGGGAAGAATAGGGAGAAGGAGAGGAAGAAGAAGAAGAAGAATGTGGAAAGGAGGAAGGAAAGGAAGATGGAAGAGAGGGAAGGTTCAGTAATGTAATTTTCTTTTATAATCTATTTATTTTTTTCATTTTCCATCTACTTTTTGTTGGCCCGGAGTAGAGATGGATGGACGGTATGGATAGATGGTAGCTAAAGTGATTGATAGATTAATAGACAATAGATAGATAGTTAAAGATAGAGGTTTCAATGAACTGATTTGGTAGATAGATCGTTTTTTCTTCAGATTCGAGTTTTTATTAATAATTAACACATAAATCACATATCTATCTATACAATCATTATACAACAAACCAATATAATCATTTTCCTTCACCGAGCAGTAAGGATCACTGCATCAGCATCTCAATCTCATCGTCAGCTCACAAACTTTACTCATTAGTCCGACAGAATCACATTTTTTTTCTGAATACTTGAGTTTCCCTCCAAAGTTACGATAGAAAACGGTATAAACAAACGTTTTCTTTCATGACACTTCTGGCGGCGCATCAAAGTCTTGTAGGGCGGGAAAAAAATGTGTGTTAGGAAGCGATTTAATACACCTAGCGATTTTGTTGTACTTAATTTGTATTCTGTAGATCTCTGGGAGGGAGTGGGGGCGGGGAGGGGAGGGTATTCGTGTGTATTTGTGTGTATATTCATATTGATAGTTATGTTGACGTGTGTAGTATATATGAGAGAGATTATTATTATTATTATTATTATTATTATTATTATTATTATTATTATTATTATTATTATTATTATTATTACCCTCCTTCCCTCTCCCCATCCTTCCTCCCTCCCTCCCTCACCTAGCTAACAGAGGAACTACATTAGGAGACTCACCTGGAGGCCAATCAACCTGCTCTCTACCTTCCGCTCTCCATAATGGCTCTGGCTAACACAAACACTTACTCGAGGAAGACTTCTTGCCCTTGAGGGACTTACAACTTGATCGAGGCCCTCCAAGTTACTCGTAATGCTAACTACCGTGACTTGAATGACCCTTGAGTTTGGTTCATTGTCCTGTAAGCATTTAAATGGTCTTTCAGGATTTTGTTTCTCTAGTATTTATATGTTAATTCAGTATTTAATTCTCTCCTTCAATATCCATCTAGTATTTAAAGTTCTCAACATAATTTCACCATCCTTCACCATCCTTCACCATCCTTCACCATCCTTCACCATCCTACACCATCCTACACCATCCTTCACCATCCTTCACCATACCTCACCATCCTACACCATCTTTCACCATCCTTCACCATCCTTCACCATCTTCCACCATCCTACACCATCTTTCACCATCCTTCACCATCTTTCACCATCCTTCACCATCCTTCACCATACCTCACCATCCTACACCATCCTACACCATCTTTCACCATCCTTCACCATCCTTCACCATACCCCACCATCCTACACCATCTTTCACCATCCTTCACCATCCTTCACCATCCTTCACCATCCTACACCATCTTCACCATCCTTCACCATCCTTCACCATCCTTCACCATCCTTCACCATACCCTCACCATCCTACACCATCTTTCACCATCCTTCACCCATCCTTTCCCCACCATCCTTCACCATCCTACACACCATCTTTCACCATCCTTCACCATCTTTCACCATCCTTCACCATCCTTCACCATCCCTCACCATCCCTCAACACCCCTCTACCATGACACTCTCACACAGACAAGATATCAACACAGTCCTCCTCACCTGTGCCATCTGTTAATTAGTATGCAAATGAATTTTAATCAGAAATATTAAACAGGTAAATTCTCAGCGTTAGGGAGGAAGATTAAATGTTAAAATGAATGTTGGTTTTAGTATTGGTAAATTCTATATAATTCTGTGGGTATTTTTGCAAGAATTTATGTATTTGAGATTATAAATTGGTTAGGTTAGGTTAGGTTAGGTTAGGTTAGGTTAGGATATAAATCTAGTGGGTGGCATGACTTCAGGCTACCACCCACTGACAAATGATCCTGGTGGGTGGCATAACTATTATTGCCACCCACTGACAAATGATCCTGGTGGGTGGCACAGTTCAAGAAGGCTACACAGTTCTTGTCGTGTCTTAATGGTAGTTCATCAAGAGCTTTACCCAAAGTTTAAACTATTGTTGATCATTTGTTTACTAGTGTCATGGGTGAGAGAGAGAGGGGGGGGGGGGGGGGGGGGGGGGGGGGAGGGAGAGGCTATTGATTCGTCCTCAGTATTGTAGAGAACTGTAACATTTTATTTAACCTGACCAGTGGCTGTAGGCTGAATCTCTCTCTCTCTCTCTCTCTCTTCTCTCTCTCTCTTCTCTCTCTCTGTTTCTCTCCTTCTTTCTCTCTTCTCTCTCTCTCTCTCTCTCTCTCTCTCTCTCTCTCTCTCTCTCTCTTTCTTTCTTTCTTTCTTTCTTTCTTCTCTATCTCCCTGAATGTCTGTTTGTCTCTTTCTTTGTCTGAGAGTAAGACACACCGCCAGCCAAAAGACAGACAGACAGGCAGAGATGAAGACAGTAGTTAGGGTGGATGAAGAGACAGGTATACAGACAAAGAGACAGGCAGACAGACAGGTGGATAAAGAGACAGGTATCAGCAGACATACAGACAGACAGACAGACAGACAGGTGGGAGATAGACAGAAAAGACAGACAGACAGACAGACAGACAGGTGGATAAAGAGACAGGTATATAAACAGACATACAGACAGACAGACAGACAGACAGACAGGTGGATAAAGAGACAGGTGTATAAGCAGACAAAGAGACAGACAGACAGGTGGATAAAGAGACAGGTGTATAAGCAGACATAGAGACAGACAGACAGACAGACAGACAGAAATAAACAGCAACATAAATACAACTCAAAACAGAAGACTAATTTCAACACTGGAGTTTCTTAATTAATTTCTATTTTATTTTCCAACAACAAATATTAATTAATGAAAGATCTTTTGTGCCGAGTTACTTGTCCTTAAGTGACCCTGAATTATTGAAGCGAATTATTCCTTGTATGTTGTGGTTGTGGTTGTGGTTGTGGTTGTGGTTGTTATGGTTGTTGTTGTTATTGTTGTTGTTGTTATTGTTGTTGTTATTGTTATTGTTGTTGTCATTGTTGTTTGTTATTGTTGTTTGTTATTGTTTTGGTTATTGTTGTTGTTGTTGTTGTTGTTGTTGTTATTTTTGTTGTTGTTGTTGTTGTTATTATCATAAGCACTACCATACCTACAGTCATTGAGAGAGAGAGAGAGAGAGAGAGAGAGAGAGAGAGAGAGAGAGAATCTTCTTGTTTCATGGAAGGAGGGAGGGTGAGTGGGTCAGGAGGGTGGGGTGGTGGGGAGGTGGTGGGTGGGTGGGTGGGTGCGGGTCGGTGGGTGTGGTTGGGTGGGTGGGTGGGTGGGTGGGTGGGAGTGGGTTTAGATTAGGGTGGTGAAGGAGTGAAGAGAGGGAGGAGGGGTGAATTTAAATGGAGGTGTGATATATAATTTTCGAGTTATTATTATTATTATTTTTCTAAGTTTAAAAGTCACTGAATACATTGGTCACCTGATCATGTCCGACCAATCAACGGAAGTCTACTGACACCTGATAATGTCCGACCAATCAACGGAAGTCTACTGACACCTGATTATGTCCGACCAATCAGTGGAAGTCAAGCTGTTACGTGATTGGTCAATAGTTGCTTAATACCCATATGTTTGAATTTAAAATGTTCAGTTGTCAATTGTCTTCAGTGGGAGGTTGTCGTGCGTCTTGGCCAACTACTTAATGGTCATTGGACAATAACACCTCTACTATCGACATTTTCAAGGACTATAGTGTATAATTTACATCTTTAAAGTGTTCTAAGTGTAGTGAAAATGGTTATTATAGTGAAGATAAACACATATGGATTTTAAAAAGACTTCATTTCGCCTAAATAACGGTAAGGTAATTACGTCAGGTCAGAGTCCTTTAAATCACTACCGGGTTTTACTGTACACCTTTAACTATGATCTTCCTTCTTTGCTTTTATTTCCTCGTGTATGTATATGTGTACCTATACGTGCATGTGTGTGAGAGTGAGTGTGTGCGTCTATAAGTGTGTGTACGTAGCCATTTAAAACAACCAGAGAAAACGGGTGACGTCACAGAGCGGCTGGTGATAATAGGGGAAACTAAAGTAATTATCCCCAATAGTTGGATCAGGTTAACTATTGTTTTGTAGGTGATTGTGATTGTTTCCCCTGGCCGTAGTTGTGAGTTTTATATATTATTATTATGATCTATATGTGTGTGTGTCTGTTGGTGTTCTATATACTGATGGGAAATAATTAAATGGTAGGAAAACAGAGATGATTTTTGTAAGTAATTATTAGAATGAGTTACTCGTTTTCTTTTTGGAATTTTTGTTGTTGAGTGATTAATTATTATTTGCCAGATAGAGAGAGAGAGAGAGAGAGAGAGAGAGAGAGAGAGAGAGAGAGAGAGAGTACTACAGACGCTACGACATAACTCCCATGGTTCCTGGTCGTTCTTTATACATCAATTACTTTCATTTTAAACCAATTTCATGTGATCAAGAATAACATATATTGATGTATTTTCGTTTGGCTTCTGATAACGAATGAATTTGATAAGTATTGTTTTATATAGAGCCACTAATAACGATAAAACAATAAGCAATTATCATTCATCTTTAAATTCTGAGTACAATGATTTGTTAATGGTTAATATTTATCAATAAACAAAGGAGATTTCCATTAATTTGTGATGATAAAACAACTATTGAGAGAATGAACTTTGGAAAATGACTACACATTATTGAATTTAAACTCTGAGGTGTGTGTGAGTGTTATACAGAATACAAACACTCGTACGTCACATCATCAGATAACATTAGTTACCCCTTACTTCAGTTTATCGTAAGTCAACCAGTTACATACATTCTCACATCTTGACTTAGGAGAAATATTTACCTCAGAACTCTCTCTGTGGCTCAGGGTCCGAGCTGGAACTTCAAGGTCATTTTACGATCTACGCAACGCAGTTTAAGTGCTGAGGTGCTTCGTAGTAAATGATGCTGGGTAGAAAGTCCTTGGCGGGAGTAAGGGGAAAAAATGAATGTTTGGCCTGAAAAATTACACCATTTCCGGTCATATTTGCCTGGACATTTATATGGGTTCTAACATTGGTGACATAAGGGATTGTGTGTGTGTATGTATCTGTTTTAAATACATACCATACCAAATACGTATACAGTATATAAGTTTTACATGTGAAGGATGTGAGCCTAATGACTTCATCATTGGGTACAGGTGACAGGTGGGGTATACAGACAGGTGTCATAACCTGACATGTCCTGTCTTGATAGGACATCACATGGCGTATCAGGACATATGTTATGATGACATGACATGACATATAACATGTCCTCACATGTTATGATATGTCGAGTCATGCCATGATATGTCATGTTATGTCATGATATTTATCTACGGCTTGTTAGGATGTCATATCATTTGCCATGATGTCATGTCATGATTTTTCATATCATGATGTCATGTCATATGATAAGTCATGTCATGATGTCACCATGATGTCATGTCATGATGTGTCATATCATGTCATGATAAGTCATATGATATGTCATGTCATGATACATATGATAAGTCATGTCATATGTCATGTAATTTCATGATTTTTCATATCATGATATATCATGTCAAGTCATGACATGTCATATGATCAGTCATGCGATATGTCATGTTACGACATGTCATCATGATATGTCATGTCATGTTATGATTTGTCATAATACGATATGTCATGTCATGTCATGATGTCATGTCATGCATTATCGCATGAAATCATGTCTTCCATAAGTATTGATAATATCATGCATCCATGTCATGATTTGTCATATGATATGTCATGTCATGATATGTCATGGTAAGTCATGTCAATATGTCATGTTATCATATGTCATCATGATATGTCATGTCATGTCATCGTTTGTCATATCATCATATGTCATGTCATATGATAAGTTATGTCGTAATATATATTTGATAAATGTCATGTCATGATGAAATGATGATCTTTTGAATGGATATATCATTTTTGGAGTTAGTGCGACCCGGTCACTATACAGCTCTTGCAGAGTTAGCTGCAGGTCAGTCCTGTATATAACCTTTTAAATTGCAGTGGTCAAGTTACAGGTTGTGTCACTGTACCTTTTATATGCAGTCCTGTATACAGCCTTTTGGAGTTAGCTGCAGGCCAGTCCTGTATACAGCCTTTGAGTTAGCTGCAGGCCGGTCCTGTATACAGCCTTTTTAGATTGTGATCGGTCCTTTTGAGTTCAGTCCTGTGTAACCTTTTTGAGTTAGCTGCAGGCCGGTCCTGCACCAGTTAGCTGCAGGCGGTCCTGTATACAGCCTTTTGAGATTATGGATAGCTGCTGGGCAGCAGCCTTTTGGTTAGCTGCAGGCCGGTCCTGTACAGCCTTTTGAGTTCCGGTCCTTGTACCGCCTTTTTGAGTTAGCTGCAGGCCGGTCCTGTATACAGCTTCTTTGAGTTAGCTGCAGGCCGGTCCTGAATACAGTCTTTTTGGAGTTAGCTGCAGGCCGGTCCTGTATACAGCCACGAGTTAGCTGCAGGCCGGTCCTGTATACAGCCTTTTGGAGTTAGCTGCAGGCCGGTCTGTATACAGCTTTTTGAGTTAGCTGCAGGCTGGTCTGTATACAGCCTTTTTGAGTTAGCTGCAGGCCGGTCCTGAATACAGTCTTTTGACTAGCTGCAGGCCGGTCCTGTATACAGCCTTTGAGTTAGCTGCAGGCCGTTCCTGTATACAGCCTTTTTGAGTTAGCTGCAGGCCGGTCCTGAATACAGCTTTTGAGTTAGCTGCAGGCCGGTCCTGAATACAGTCTTTTGAGTTAGCTGCAGGCCGGTCCTGTATACAGCCTTTTGAGTTAGCTGCAGGCCGGTCCTGTATACAGCCTTTTTGAGTTAGCTGCAGGCCGGTCCTGTATACAGCCTTTTTGAGTTAGCTGCAGGCCGGTCCTGTATACAGCCTTTTTGAGTTAGCTGCAGGCCGGTCCTGCATACATTCACTCCCGTAGACTTATTGAGGCTACTTATTATCTATGAAAAACAAAATCCTTAAGTTAACATGAACTTATTTGATATAACACAATTATTAGAAGATCATATTCATGAACGTAAAATAAACACTAAGCTTTATTAGTAAACAGTTGAGGCTTACGGTAACATTTGTCGGTAATATTGATTTTATGTAACGAAGGAAGACCTGAGGTTACTTGAGTCTAGGGTGAAAGTTGTCAAAGAAATGGTATTGTGTCGGCAGGTGAGGCAGGAGGATAAACTCATATGGTGAAGGTGTTGTCGACGTTCATGAAGATATATTACTATTAGGCTAGTATATACTGATTATTATACTTAGTTCAGGTAAAGAATAACGATTGATGTATTTTATAAGAATCTATAATAACGGAACAAGTGTATAATTGAGTTTGTCTTGACCATTGTTTGTATACGGTAAAATATATCTTGAACCAATGAAAACTTATACAATGATTTTACTGAATCTATCTATCTATCTGTCTATCTATCTATCTATCTATCTATCTATCTATCTATCTATCTATCTACAAAATATACGTAATAAAATAATAATAAAAATTTATGTATGTATGTATGAATGTATGTAACCTAGGAACATTAGCGTAAGTTGAATTAGTATCAGTAGATTAGTTATAAGTTAGGTCTGGTTA
>NW_024723387.1:65000-70000 GCF_018991925.1 Homarus americanus
GCTCTAATATCCGGCACCAGCTACTTCGTAACCGGTTATTTTGCGTTTGATCGTTGGCTGCCGGGTGTTCGGGGCAACGTTTGCTCTGTGTGTGTGTGTGTCTGTGTGTGTGTGTGTGTGTGTGTGTGTGTGTGTGTCCTCGCTGGTGTTAGTTTGTCAGTGTTGAGAATATACCACGACCTTGTATAACTGTTATTACCTGTTTATGTTGATGAACCTAACCTAATCTAACCTAACCTAACCTAATCTAACCTAACCTAACCTAACCTTAACCAAATCTAACCTAACCTTACCTTACCTTGCCTTCACCTAACTTAACCCAGATTAGGTTAAGTTAGGTGAGATGAGGTTAGATTTAAGTTAGGGTTAAGTTAGGTTGGTATCCTCCAGTTTTTACTAGCAGATAGATTTGTAAGTTGGGCTATTACCTGGGTTAGTGGCGGAGGAGGTGCTGAGGGGGAGGTGCTGGGGGAGAAGGAGGAAGGTGCTAGGGAGTGATGGTTGTGAGGGGGAGGAGGAAGGAGGTGGTGCTGGGGTGGTTCTGTGGGGAGGGGGTGGGGTGGAGGTGCACCTTGGTCACTGATAACGGCAGTAACAACTAAGACCCGCTTTGAACTGGTGTGTGTGTGTGTGTGTGTGTGTGTGTGTGTGTGTTTGCGTTTATTTGTCGTTATATACATTTGTTTGATTATTTATGTGTGTATGTTTGTATGTGTGTGTGTGTGTTTTTCTTGTGTCTCTCCTCCCCTTTATCCATTTACGCTTTGTTTTATCATCAGTTTTCTTTCACTTCCCCCCTTTCCTTCGCTTTGTTTACCGTTTCCCGTTTTTGTTGTCGTTATCCCCTGATCCCTCGCTTTATCTCTAGTTTTCTTTTATGTCTTAACTTCGCTTTTCCATTTTCATTTGGTTTATTGTCAGTTTTTTCTTTCCTCTTTTTTTTTTTTGGTTTATCGTATATCTCTTTTTTTTCTCTCTCACCCCTCACACTAATTCACCCACCTCTCTCTCTCGCCAGGTAGGCCCCACCCAGTTCAGTGAGAGTGGCTGCGACCGTGTTATCAGCAGTGCAGGGATTAATACATTTCCTCCCACGTTAAGTCTATCTCTGTCTGTCTGTCTCTCTGTCTCTCTCTCTCTCTCTCTCTCTTTCTCTTTCCTACTTTCATTCACTCTCTCTGTGATGCTTTCCCTCACTTCTTTCTCTTCGTCCTCTTAGCGAAATTGAGGATTGAGGATAGAGAGAAAATATTAGAGAAGAAGGATAGATAAAAGCGGGAGAGAGAGAGAGAGGGAGAGAGAGAGAGAGAGAGAGAGAGAGAGAGAGAGAGAGAGAGCTAAAACAAATTCCTGAAGAATAAAAACAACTTTAATATATTAAAAATTTAAATTAATTTAAATTCTTAAGTAAAAAAATCGACGCCACAATATAATTCACATTTTAAGACCTCTCTCGTTCGCTGTCACATATCTCCACCATCTGTCGCCTCATCCTTTGTTCGTTAAAGTTTATTGTATTTTTTCACTTCATTTTCTTTCCATAAATTATCGATTTTATTTTGATTCATAGAAAAATGGAACTGTGTCTTTTAGGGTGATTTTATTTATTTTGTTATTTTTATTATATTTTTAAGTCTTTGTTTGTCGTGAATTATTATTATTATTATTATTATTATTAGAGAGAGGGCGGTCACTCACTCTCTTTCTCTCTCCTCTCTCTTCCTCCCCCACCCCCTCTCTCTCTATCCTGTGCCGGTGCCAAGTCAGTCTTGTGGCACTGGGACTGAACCGTGCCACTCAAGCGGGCTATGGATGGTAGTGAATGTGTGGGAGAGGTGAGTGAGAGGGAATAAGAGTGATGGAGAGGATGATGAATGGGAGGAAGGATGAGGGAGAGAAAGAGGGTGAGGGAGAAGAGGGTGAGAGGAAGGAGAGGAGGAAGATGAGGGAGAGGAGGAAGGAGGATGAGTGAAGTAAGGGAAGAGGGTGAGGGGAGGGCACACACACACACACACACACACACACACACACACACACACACACACACACACACACACACACCTTTACTTGGTCTTAGTGTTTGTTTACATGGGCGTCTCTTTAAACATGTGGTTAACGAGCCAAGAACAGGTGGAGTGGGCGAGAGGGTGAAACTGGGTGTACATTGGTAGTTAAATTGGGTCTAATTGGTTGTAAATTGTTTAACTATCTCATAAAATGTCCCTGAGATACGAATTAGGGAATATTTGCTGTCAGCTGGCGTTGTAAATGGCCCCCTTAAATGTCGTAAAATGGCCTAGGGTTATTATTAGGTTAACATTTATTAACATGGGAAGCTGGAAATGTCAGAAATATTATAATATGGCCCATGTGGTATAATTACTGTGGCCAGAAATATTATAATATGGCCCATGTGGTATAGTTACTGTGGCCAGAAATATTATAATATGGCCCATGTGGTATAATTGCTATGGCCAGAAGTGTTATAAAATGGCCCATGTGGTATAATTACTATGGCCAGAAGTGTTATAAAATGGCCCATGTGGTATAATATGTCTCTAAAGTATTATTACACCAGCATTTACGTGCAGGAGTGATGATAAATAATGCTCCGAGAATTATAACAATGTTCTCTACAAAGGCTAGAGATAGTGGGAGAGACAAGAGAGAGATAAATTCTCTTAATCGTGTTATATGAATGAAATTTGTTTGTTTGTGTGTGTGTGTGTGTGTGTGTGTGTGTGTGTGTGTGTGTGTGTGTGTTGTTGCCATGACGACTCTCTACTCTTTCTTCTTTCTTCCTCTTCTTCTCTGAGTCTTGTTCACTCATACACTCATTCACTCTCTCACTCCCCCTCACCTCCTCTCCTCACCATACCTCACCTCCCTCACCGTCCCTCACTCTCCCCCACGGTCCCTCACCTTTATCCCTCACCATCCCTCACTCTCCTCACTATCCTCACTCTCCCTCACCATCCTCACTCTCCCCTCACCATCCTCCACCTCACCATCCTCACTCATCACCTCCTCCTCACCTCCTCACCTCCCTCAGTCTCCTCACCATCCCCACTCCCTCACTCACCCTCTCTCACCTCACTCATCCTCACTCACTCACCTCTCACTCTCTCACCCTCCCTCACCATCCCCTCACCATCCTCACATCTCACTATCTCACTATCCTCATCTCTCACCATCCTCACTATCCCTACCCATCCCTCACTCTCCTCCTCACCTCACTATCCCTCACTCTCCCTACCCATCCTCACTCTCGACATTCTCAACCTGTAATCCCTTAATATTCAAAAGATCAAAGGTTAAAAATTATACATGACCTACTCGACCTGTGAACTACTCCACCAGACCTACTCCACCTGTGACATGCTTGACCTGTGACATACTGACCACCTGTACCACTGACCTGTGACCTATGACCTGACTCTCCTGTGACCTCCTGTGACCTACTGACCTGTGACTCCACTTGACCTACTGACCTACTCGACCTTCCACTCTGAAAAATGGATTGGTTAAAACGAGATGTATTATAGAAGAGGAGGAAGACAGGGGTCATGGATCTGGAGGGGGAGAGGGGTCGTGGATCTGGAGGGGGGGTGGAGAGAGGGGTCGTGGATCTGGAGGGGGGTGGAGGGGAGAGGGGTCGGATCTGGAGGGGGTGGAGGGAGAGGGGTCGGGTCTGGAGGGGGGGGGAGAGGGGTCGGATATGGAGGGGTGGAGGAGAGGGGTGGATCTGGAGGGGGGTGGGAGAGGGAGCCGTGGATCTGGAGGGGTGGAGGAGAGGGGTGGATCTGGAGGGGGGGAGGAGAGGTGGGAGTGGAGGAGAGGGGTGGATCTGGAGGGGTGGATCTGGAGGGGTGGAGGGAGAGGGGGGTTGGATCTGGAGGGGGAGAGGAGGAGTTTAGGGAAGGGGGGAGAAGTATCTTTTAGATTACTACCACTCTTATATTACCTTAATATATAACCTCTGATGAACTTAACTATATTATACCATTATAAAAACGATGATGATATAACACTAACCAGGTCAATACTATAATATAACTAATATAAACAAATTCATATATAATCCAGCTCACTATATCCCTTTAACTAATCGCTAATAAGATGCGTTGACGGTTTAATATATAATTTGTATAATATAAGACTTGGGATTTGGGGGTGGGGGATATTTAGATCGGTTAGAGACTAATCCTAAGATGACCCAATGTTTGTAAACAAAGACCCACGTGGCTGGAGGCATGAGATGAGAGAGAGAGAGAGAGAGAGAGAGAGAGAGAGAGAGAGAGAGAGAGAGAGAGAGAGTAATTGTAATATATTGGACTGACAAACCAAACGACTCCAGTCTTAATATATCTTAACTTTGCCTAACTTAACGTAGCCATTAAGACTGGGGCCTACTTTAACTAGGGCCAACTAGGACTGGGGCCCAACTGACCAGCTCTGAGGATGACACGTACTATGCCTCTCGGACTTAACATTTATACTTTTTTCCAATCAACAAACCAAATTAAAACACTAATTAAAACCTGGATATTTGATATTAAAACCAGTTTATATTATAATCCTTTAATTAAATACATGGCCAAGTAACTGGTTATAGGGTAGAATCACAGGTCACTTCTGAGGTCATCTTGGCCCGGCTTGGTAGCTCAGGTGGGAGAGTTAATTAGGTTTTATCGCTCCAGTTTAAGATAAAAAAATAAATCTTAACTTACGAACATTTTGAGAGTCTATCTTAGTTTCGTGGCTTCAGTGATTCAGTTAGATTCATTCTCTACACTAGACTTAAAAGCGAAATTTAACTTACGATGTTTGAGAATCTACCCAAAATTACCTTAACTATGAGGGGGAGGGGGGTGTTAGTGGTGTTGTTTAACGTAACTTAAGGGCTTTGTGTCGCAGTT
The DNA here is from genome assembly GCF_018991925.1 of Homarus americanus. NCBI lineage: Eukaryota > Metazoa > Arthropoda > Malacostraca > Decapoda > Nephropidae > Homarus > Homarus americanus. Next base: position 69,920 of record NW_024723387.1, read on the forward strand.
TAAGTTAAGGCAGTTAGAGGTCATTGTTGTGTTATAGGGGATGATTATACTGTCGAATTGTCAAGGAATTTAAATTTTTTT
>NW_024723387.1:75000-80000 GCF_018991925.1 Homarus americanus
AGTCTTTTAGTACGTCATGAGACTTATAATGCCAAGTGAGTCTTATAGTACCTTGTGAGATTTAGTCTCCGGTGAGACTTATAGTGCCCCGTGAGTCTTATAGTGCCTCGTAAGCCTTATACTGCCTTGTGAGACTTATAGTATCTGGTGAGACTTATAATGCCTTGTGAGTCTTATAGGAACTTGCGAATCTTATAGTGCATCATGAGACTTATAGTGCCACGTGAGATTTATAGTGCCTCGTAAGGTTCATAGTGCCTCGTGAGTCTTTTAGTGTCTCAAGACTTATAGTACCTCGTGAGTCTTATAGTACCTAGTGACTCATATTGACTCATGAGACTTATAGTACCTCGTGAGCCTTATGATGCATCATAAGGTTCATAGTGCCTCGTGAGTCTTATAGTGCCTCATGAGATTTATTAGTGCCTCGTGAGTCTTACAGTGGTACTTGAGTCTTATAGTGACTCGTGAGTCTTATAGTGCCTCGTGAGATTTATAGTACATTGTGAGCCTTATAGTTTCCAGTGAGACTTAGTGCCTTGTTAGCCTTATAATGCCTCAGGAGTCTTATGGTTCTTCATGAGTCTTACAGTGTCTCGTGAGACTTTTAGTGCTTCGTGAGTCTTTGTACCTCTTGAGTCTTATAGCGCCTCGTGAGACTTTTAGTGCCTCGGGATTCGTATAATACTTCTTGAGTCTTACAGTGCCTTATAAGTCTTATAGCACCTCGTAAGATGCCTCGTGAGTCTTATGATGCCTCATGAATCTTATAGTACCTCGTGAGACTTATACTGCCTCGCGAGTTTTATAGTGCCCTGTGAGTCTTATAGTTCGTCGTGCGTGTTATGATGCCCCGTAAGTCTTAGAGTGCCTCATGAGTCTTACAGTACTTCATGAGTCTTGTAGTACATCGTGAGACTTATAATGCCTCATTTGTTTTATAGTGAGTCTTATAGTGTTTCGTGAATCAAATGCCTCGTGAGTCTTATAGTGTCTCATGAGTCTTATAGTAACTTATTTTACAATTTTTCCTCGAGAGTCTTATAATGTCCCATGAGTCTCATAATGCTTATATTGGGTAGTACCTCGTGAGTCTTATAGTACTCTTGAGTCTTTTGGTGCCTCATGAGCCTTATTGTTCTCGTGATTCTATTGGTGCTTCGTGAGTCTTTTAGTACCTCGTGAATCTAATTGTACCCCGTGAGTCTTATAGTATCCCGTGAGACTCATAGTGCCTCGTGAGACATATAGTTCCTCTTAAAGCTTAGAGTACCTCGTGAGACTTATAGTACTCATGAGTCCTATAGTGCCTCATGAGCCTTATAGTGCCTCATGAGTCTTATGGTGCCTCATGAGTCTTATGGTGCCTCATGAGTCTTATAGTGCCTCATGATTCTTATAGTGCCTCATGAGCCTTATTGTGCCTCATGAGTCTTATGGTGCCTCATGAGCCTTATAGTGCCTCATGAGTCTTATGGTGCCTCATGAGTCTTATAGTGCCTCATGAGTATTATAGTGCCTCATGAGTCTTATAGTGCCTCATGAGTCTTATAGTGCCTCATGAGCCTTATAGTGCCTCATGAGTCTTATAGCGCTCATGAGTCTTATAGTGCCTCATGAGTCTTATAGTGCCTCATGAGTCTTATGCGCTCCTCATGAGTTCAGTGCCTCATGAGTTCAGAGAAGTGCCCTCAAGAGTCTTATGGTGCCTCATGATTATAGTGCCTCATGAGCCTTATAGTGCCTCATGAGTCTTATGTACTTATGAGCCTTACAGTGCCTCATGAGTCTTATGGTGCCTCATGAGTCTTATGGTGCCTCATGAGTCTTATAGTGCCTCATGAGTCTTATAGTGTCTCATGAGCCTTATAGTGCCTCATGAGTCTTATGGTGCCTCATGAGTCTTATAGTGCCTCATGAGTCTTATGGTGCCTCATGAGTCTTATGGTGCCTCATGATTCTTATAGTGTCTCATGAGCCTTATAGTGCCTCATGAGTCTTATAGTGCCTCATGAGTCTTATGGTGCTTCATGATTCTTATAGTGCCTCATGAGCCTTATAGTGCCTCATGATTCTTATAGTGCCTCATGAGTCTTATAATGCCTCATGAGTCCTATGGTGCCTCATGAGTCTTATGGTGCCTCGTGACTCTTATAGTGCCTCATGAGTTTTATAGTGACTCATGAGTTTTATTGTGCCTCATAAATCTTTTAGTGCTCCGTGACCCTTTGTGCTCGTGAGTCTTATAGTACCTCGTGAGTCTTATACTACCTCGTGAGACTTATCGTGCCCCATGAGGTTTATAATGCCGAGTCTTTTGGTGCCTCTTAGTCTTCAAGTGCTTCGTAAGTGCAATTAACTCCCAAGTGCCATTTACTAACAAGTGCCACTTACTAACAAGTGCCACTGACTCATAAGTGCCACTAACAAGTGCCACTTACCAACAAGTGCCACTGACTCATAAGTGCCACTAACAAGTGCCACTTACTAACAAGTGCCACTGACTCATAACTGCCACTAACAAGTGCCACTTACTAACAAGTGCCACTGACTCATAAGTGCTACTAACAAGTGCCACTTACTAACAAGTGCCACTGACTCATAAGTGCCACTAACAAGTGCCACTTACTAACAAGTGCCACTGACTCCCAAGTGCCACTGACTCACAATTGCCACTGTCTCAAGTGTCACTGATTCACAAGTGCCAGTGATTCTCAAGTGCCACTGACTCACAAGTGCCACTGACTCATAAGTGCCACTAACAATGCCACTGACTCACAAGTACCACTGACTCACAAGTGTCACTGATTCACAAGTGCCAGTGATTCTCAAGTGCCACTGACTCACAAGTGCCAATGACTCACAGAAGCCCTCAGAGTGCCATATTTTAAATAAAAAAAAACACCGAGAAAATTATTATAATTCTGATAAAATAAGTTGAGGCGACATAGATGAATAATGTGACTCAGAAAAATACAAAACACTACTGACATATAATAACAAATTCTTAAAATATTTTAACGTAACGGAAATTAATTTTAATATTCAGGAAACAAAATAAGTAGAAATTAATTTATATTAATTCTCATAAAATTCTTAGAAACGAAGTAACGCTCAGGAAAGACAAAGTTCCATGTATATATTATTAATTATACTCGTAAAATACTTTGAGAGGCCGGTAATTAATACTGATACCTAGAAAACTATAACACGAAAACGTATTTAATTATACTCAGAAAACTCTTTACAACGCCAACTTTAAACAAACTTTTAATATTTTAGATGAAACACTAAAAGTAACAGTGGGAAGTATTATAAATTATCGTTAAGGCGAAGTTTGGAAAAGTATAGTAATCGCCAAGACAAAATATAGAAAAAGTAACTAATAATTATACATATAAGAAAAAATGGATTATTATTACTTAAACATGAAATTATTCTAAAAAAAAATCCAAATAATACACCGATTAATGAACAAATTCTCGTGTTTTATACTACAGATAATCATAGCTAATCCTCAATAATTACCTGGCCTCTAATAGATCATATAGGAGCCGTTACTATAATTAAACCCCGTGTGGTATACAATTATATGGCTTATATCATTATACGAGTATAGTCATTGTTATAATACGATAATTGAGTTCCGTTTTCTATATCAATAACATAACAAAGAAAATGGGAAGCGAGATTGTTAATGTGAATATGAGAACTAGAGGATAATTCCACATAGAGTTGATAAAGATGTGGGTAATCACACATAGCGATAATAGAAGGAGAGAGAGAGGGGGGAAGGAGAGAGAGAGAGGGGGGAAGGAGAGAGAGAAAGAAGGAATTGATAAAACCACAACAAAGAGAAAAATAAACCAAGGTTAAATATATTAAACCAAAAAATCTACGTAGAATAAAAAAAAAATGAAATACAAAAATATACCGACATACAGAAAAAACCCAAAGAATAAACCTAGATACAAAAATAAACCAAAGAATAAACCGAAATATAAAAATAAACCAAATGATAAACCGAAATACAGACATAAACCGAGATAGAGAATAAACCAAAGAATAAACCGAGATAAACCAACAAGGTCTCTGACGGACATTTATCGCTCGCCAACACAAACTTTGGGGTTTATGGGTCAGAAAATTTCTCGTGTTCGTGTGCGCTTGTGGCAGATACCTGAGAGAAAGTAGGCAGGGGAGAGAAAGTTGACAGGGGAGAGAAAGTAAGCAAGGGAGAGAGTAGGCAGGGGAGAGAAAGTTGACAGGGGAGAGAAAGTAGGCAGGGGAGAGAAAGTAGGCAGGGGAGAGAAAGTTGACAGGGGAGAGAAAGTAGGCAGGGGAGAGAAAGTAAGCAAGGGAGAGAGTAGGCAGGGGAGAGAAAGTTGACAGGGGAGAGAAAGTTGACGGGGGAGAGAAAGCATATGAAGGAGAGAAAATTGGCAGGGGAGAGAAAGTAAGAAAGGGAGAGAGTTGACAGGGGAGAGAAAGTAAACAAGGGAGAGAAAAGGCAGGGGAGAGAAAGTTAACAGGAGAGAGAAAGCATATGAAGGAAAGAAAATTGGCAGGGGAGAGAAAGTAAGCAAGGGAGAGTAGGCAGGGAAGAGAAAATTGGCAGGGGAGAGAAAGTTTATAGGTGAGAGAAAGTAAACAAGGGGGGAGTAGGCAGTGAAGAGAAAGTAGACAGGGCAGAGAAAGTGAGTAAGGAAAAAGTAGGTAGAAGTAAGTGAGGAGAGAAATTTTGGTAAGAGAAAGTATTCAGGGGAGAAGCAATGGGAAGAGGAAACATTGAGGAGAGTTTAAGAGAAAGCTAAAAGAAAGGAATGAGAAGATAACGAACGAAATAGGGAATAAACAAAGAAGAGAAAGTAGTGAGAAAGGAATGAAGTAAGGAAGGAAAATAAGAAATGAAAAGAGAGAGAGATAAGAGGAGGCAAAAGGTGAAAGCTGGAGGAGAAAGAATGAGAAAATAAATTAATGAGAAGTGAAAGCAAGATAAT
>NW_024723387.1:85000-87500 GCF_018991925.1 Homarus americanus
CCTCAGCTGTTTTATAATGTCAACAAATACACGTGGATCCTCAGCTGTTTTATAATGTCAACAAATACACGTGGATCCTCAGCTGTTTTATAATGTCAACAAATACACGTGGATCATCAGCTGTTTTATAATGTCAACAAATACACGTGGATCATCAGCTGTTTTCTCATGTCAATAAATACACGTGGATCCTCAGCTGTTTTCCTATGTCAACAAATACACGTGGATCATCAGCTGTTTTCCTATGTCAACAAATACACGTGGATCATCAGCTGTTTTATAATGTCAACAAATACACGTGGATCCTCAGCTGTTTTATAATGTCAACAAATACACGTGGATCATCAGCTGTTTTATAATGTCAACAAATACACGTGGATCCTCAGCTGTTTTATAATGTCAACAAATACACGTGGATCCTCAGCTGTTTTATAATGTCAACAAATACACGTGGATCATCAGCTGTTTTATAATGTCAACAAATACACGTGGATCCTCAGCTGTTTTCTCATGACAACAAATACACGTGGATCATCAGCTGTTTTATAATGTCAACAAATACACGTGGATCCTCAGCTGTTTTCTCATGTCAATAAATACACGTGGATCCTCAGCTGTTTTCCTATGTCAACAAATACACGTGGATCATCAGCTGTTTTCCTATGTCAACAAATACACGTGGATCATCAGCTGTTTTATAATGTCAACAAATACACGTGGATCCTCAGCTGTTTTATAATGTCAACAAATACACGTGGATCATCAGCTGTTTTATAATGTCAACAAATACACGTGGATCCTCAGCTGTTTTCCTATGTCAACAAATACACGTGGATCATCAGCTGTTTTCCCATGACAACAAATACACGTGGATCCTCAGCTGTTTTCCTATGTCAACAAATACACGTGGATCATCAGCTGTTTTATAATGTCAACAAATCCACGTGGATCCTCAGCTGTTTTATAATGTCAACAAATACACGTGGATCATCAGCTGTTTTATAATGTCAACAAATACACGTGGATCCTCAGCTGTTTTATAATGTCAACAAATACACGTGGATCATCAGCTGTTTTATAATGTCAACAAATACACGTGGATCCTCAGCTGTTTTATAATGTCAACAAATACACGTGGATCCTCAGCTGTTTTATAATGTCAACAAATACACGTGGATCCTCAGCTGTTTTATAATGTCAACAAATACACGTGGCTCATCAGCTGTTTTCCCATGACAACAAATACACGTGGATCATCAGCTGTTTATAATAATGTCAACAAATACACGTGGATCATCAGCTGTTTTCGCACTCGGTATGTTCTTTTGTTCATTGTTCTTCTTCTGTATTAAGAGAGAGAGAGAGATAAACTCATAATATCGTTTTTTTTTCTTTTTCAGATAACAAAATTTCAATTAAACTCACTTAAAGTTTTTAATGAATAAATTGGCCAAGTTACGAACAAGATGAATTAAGAAAGTTTGCTTACCTGAACTAGTGAGAACGTAACATGTTCTTAATCACTAGAATATAACGATGCATTTCAACCTTTTACCCATGACGCTAAAAACAGGTAAAAATTACATCTCTTGAATAAATTTAAACCCTTTGCTAAATTAGGTTAAACATTTGATTTAAAACTAAATAATAATTTTTTGGGGGGTTGCTTAAGAGAACATTAGTTATTATACCAGTTATACTCCTCATATTATAGACTTATGTTCTCAGTTATAGAAACAATATATATAATCATTGTAGCAAGAAGAATCCATTTTCTGTGACGAGTTTAAGCAGATGATTATCCCTGGAAAGCATAAATATCCTGACTCAGCGCTTGTCATATTGTATCGTGTTTTAGTGTGTTTTGTGGTCGTGTTTTAATGTGCTTTATCATCGTGCTTTAACACACACATACACAACACAACACAAACACAACAAAACGCAACACAACACAACACAACACAACTTAAACATAATATAATAAGTCCCTCTGACCCCCAAGATGACGTCTCGCTGGTCCAGGAATCGAGTTTACGGTTAGGTTAAGTTTTCAGATCTTGACCAAGGATTGAGGTCAATGGTGCAGTGGTGAGGGGGAGGAGGAGGAGAGAAGGAGGAGTAGGAGGGACGAGGAACAGGAGATGAAGGGGAGAGGAGGAGGGGGAGGAGAGAAGGAGGAGTAGGAGGGACAGGGAACAGGAAGATGAAGGGGGAGAGGAGGAGGAGGAGAGAAGGAGGAGTAGGAGGGACGAGGAACAGGAGATGAAGGGGAGAGGAGGAGGGGGAGCGAGGTATATGACAAGATGAAGAGGAATAGAAGAAGAAGGAAGGACAGAAAGAAGGAAAGGAAATAAAAGCAATAGGAAGAAAGGAAGAAGAAAATAATGAATATAAAAACAAAAGAAGAGGAAACAAGAGATAACTAAGAGACATGGTAATAAGAGTAAGGCCACACAATGGCTGACGTCTCTTTGGGTTATCTTTATGTCTCTCTTAACTG
>NW_024723387.1:92500-100000 GCF_018991925.1 Homarus americanus
CACCTGTTCCTATACCATCGTTCTGTAACTAGGAACAAAAATTACAAAAGTTAAAAAAATACGCATCAACACTTGCTGCCGAGGTCATTCAATGGTCAAGTGCCCTTCGCCAGACCTGACCTGACATGACCTGACACGACCCATTGTACCTGACTGAGGAACAAAGATCCATGAGTGGTCTTGAGAATATCATTGATTGCGTGTGTGTGTGTGTGTGTGTGTGTGTGTGTGTGTGAGGAAGGATATGAGACACAAAATGGCTATGTACTTTGGTTGTAAGAGAGAGAGAGAGAGGAAAAAACACGTGTTGATAAAAATATATAAACAAAAGCAGAATACAAAACAAACTCATATCCCAAACCAAACACACAACACCCACACACAGAACACAAAACAAACACACAAACACCCACAGAGCACAAACCAAACACACAAACACCCACACAGAACACAAACAAACACACAAACTGCCCACAGAACACAAAACAAACACACAAACACCCACAGAACACAAAACAAACACACAAACACCCACACAGAACACAAAACAAACACTCAAACACCCCACAGAACACAAAACAAACACACAAACACACACAGAACACAAAACAAACACACAAACACTCACACAGAACACAAAACAAACACACAAACACCCACACAGAACACAAAACAAACACACAACACACACAGAACACAAAACAAACACACAAACACCCACACAGAACACAAAAAAACACACAAACACCCACAGAACACAAACCAAACACACAACACCCACACAGAACACAAAACAAACACACAAACACCCACACAGAACACAAAACAAACACACAAACACCCACACACAGAACACAAAACAAACACACAAACACCCACACAGAACACAAAACAAACACACAAACACCACACAGAACACAAACCAAACACACAAACACCCACACAGAACACAAAACAAACACACAAACACACAGAACAAAAACCAAACACACAAACACCCACACAGAACCAAACCAAACACACAAACACCCACACAAAAAACACAAAACAAACACACAAACACCCACACAAAACACAAACCAAACACACAAACACTCACACAGAACACAAACCAAACACACAAACACACAGAACACAAACCAAACACACAAACACCCCACACAGAACACAAAACAAACACACAACACCCACACAGAACACAAACCAAACACACAAACACCCACACAAACACAAACAAACACACAAACACCCCACAGAACACAAACCAAACACACAAACACCCACACAGAACACAAACCAAAACACAAACACCCACACAGAACACAAAACAAACACACAAACACCCACACAGAACACAAAACAAACACACAAACACTCCACACAGAACACAAAAAACACAAACACTCACACAAGAACACAAACCAAACACACAAACACCCACACAGAACACAAAACAAACACACACAAACACCCACACAGAATACAAAACAAACACACAAAACACCTCCACACAGAACACAAACAAACACAAACACTCCACACAGAACACAAACAAACACACAAACACCCACACAGAACACAAACCAAACACACAAACACCCACACAGAACACAAAACAAACACACAAACACCCACACAGAACACAAACCAAAACACACAAACACCCACACAGAACACAAACCAAACACACAAACACCCACACAGAACACAAACCAAACACACAAACACCCACACAGAAACAAAAACCAAACACACAAAAACCCACACAGAACACAAACCAAACACACAAACACCCACACAGAACACAAAACAAACACACAAACACCCACACAAGAACACAAACCAAACACACAACACCCACACAGAACACAAACCAAACACACAAACACCACACAGAACACAAACCAAACACACAAACACCCACACAGAACACAAACCAAACACACAAACACACAGAACACAAACCAAACACACAAAACACACCCAACACACAGAACACAAACCAAACACACAAACACCACACACACAGAACACAAACCAAACACACAAACACACCCACACAAAAACACAAAACAAACACACAAACACCCACACAGAACACAAAACAAACACACACAAACACTCACACAGAACACAAAACAAACACACAAACACTCACACAGAACACAAAACCAGTCCTAATTTAACGGTGGAACAATCTTGATGAAATTCTGACGGAGCGTAGTATAAAAAACCCTTCTAAAACGTCCTCTGTGTAGGGCAAGAAAATGTCCCCTCTCGGATTGTCTTTTCTTAACTGGAGACTCAAGGAAAGAACTTGTTTTATTTTTCTTTTATTTTCTTGGTTTATCATGAGGGTGTGACGTCATAAACAGCTGATTATTGTTATTGTTTCTGTGAAGTGGGGAAGGAGGGGAGGTGGGGGGAAGGAGGGGGTGGGGGAAGGAGGGGAGGGGAGAACTGGTGGTAGAAGGAGGAAGACGGGGAGAGGGGTGAGGAGAAGGGGAGAGAGGGGTTGTATATGTTGTTTAGCGTGTGGGGAGAGAGTGAGGAGAGGGTGTTGGGGGAGTAGGGAGAGGGAGGGTGATGGGGTGTGTTGGGGAGAGGGAGAGGGAGGGTGATGGGGTAAGGAGTAGGGAGAGGGAGGTGATGGGGGTAGAGTAGGGAGAGGGAGGGTGATGGGTGTGTTGGGGAGTAGGAGAGGGAGGGTAATGGGTGTTGGGGAGTAGGGAGAGGGAGGGTGATGGTGTGTGTTGGGGAGTAGGGAGAGGGAGGGTGATGGTGTGTGTGTGTGTGTGTGTGTGTGTGTGTGTGTAATGGTGTTCTTATCTTTCTCCTACTGACCTCTATCCATCTCTAGCCTACCTGTAAATTAGTGATAAATAACAATTAGCCCATTAAACTATGATGAATTGATCCATTAATAACATGATAATGGGTTGTATAGTGGGGGGAGGCGAGACCTAATAGGCCCCTGGTAATGGGCCCTAACCTGTGAACTAGCCTAAGAGTCACTGCAGAAGAAATAATCCCCAGAGCTTGTAGTTTTATCCCATAAGACGACCTAATGAAAATAATCACCATTTATATTAATCTCTTGAAATGAGTTTTGGTTTTTTTTTCTTTTATTAAGATATTTTACTTAAACCTGTTTTATTGTATGATGTGTTTTAATGTGTGTGTGTGTGTGTGTGTGTGTGTGTGTGTGTGTGTGTGTGTGTGTGTGTGTGTGTGTGAGCTTTTTCGTGGTTTATAGTAATGTAGATTTTGTTTGTTTTGCTGTATTATTTGTACTTTGTTTAAGACCTACACACACACACACACACACACACACACACACACACACACACACACACACACACACACACACACACACAGAGGAAGGATACTGTGCCGTCACGAGTAGAGATAAAATTCTTACTCTACCAAGCGTGTTGTGTAGACGTGTGTCCGAGGTTCGTGATCTCTCTCTATCTCTCTTTCTCTCTCTCTCTCTCTTTCACCTCTGTTTCTCTTGGTATTTACTGGTATATATTTTGGTAAATGTTTGTAAATTATTTATAAAAAAAAAGTTATTGAGAAACAAATTGTAACATAACATTAATATGAGGTGAAGCATAAAGGTGTGACGTAACAGTGTGCGATGATGTGACGTAACAGAGTGTGATGATGACGTAACAGAGTGATGATGTGACGTAGATGCTGTGACGTAACAGAGTGTGATGCTGTGACGTAACAGTGTGCGATGATGTGACGTAACAGAGTGTGATGCTGTGACGTAACAGAGAGTGTGATGTCTTGACGTAATTGAGTTTGATAACGTGACGTAACAGAGTAATATACCGTGACGTAAGGGGTGTAACGCAGTGCCATAGCATAAAATGTGACACCGTAACGTAACAGAAGGTATGATACCGTTAACGTAACACAACACGTAACGATAAGGCAAACAGGAAAATATATCGGCCTGGCGTAAAGGTGTGACGCCCTTAACGCAGCAGGTGACGCCGTTAAGTAACAGAGAGAGACGAAATAAAGTAAGGCTATTCAGGTTGTTTAATCCAGCGGTTTGTTGGCCGCTGTACACGGCGTTAGTGAGGGGGGTGACGCACGGATATTTAACCTACTGAAAAAAAAACATTTGTAGTTTTTTTTTAGATATAGTAAGAAAAACTAAAACGGTAGTGTTTTTTTTTAGCTTTGGAAAAATAATAGATAAAAAAAATTGTAACAAAAATAAATCTTTTTTTTTGTGTGGGGGTGGGGGTGGTGAACACGAATAAAATGTTTTTTCTTTCTTTTGGTCGGAAAGAGGAAAAAATAATGTAGTGTTTGTTTGTTTTGTTTGTTTTAGAATAAAAAATAAATAAAATCTACTTTCGTTTTTTTGGGGGAAAATCAAAAACAAAAGAAACTGAAATTTTTTGGGGGTGACAGAAACACAATTTTAATAACTTGTTTTGATTTTTTAAATAAGAAAAGAAAAAACATCTACGGAAATTTTTTTTTGGGGAAAAGGGAAGATAAATTGGGTATTTTAATATAAATTTTAATAGTGTTTTACAGTATTTTTAAGTAACGTGTTTTTATAATTATTTGTATCATAATAATTATTCATTTCTGATGTTGATTTTTGTAACCTCGATTTTGTATTAATTTATTTTTGTAACGATTTTAGTAAAGCTGTGATTATTTTTGTAACGTTTTGTATTGTGTATTACAGCATTTTGTAAAGTTATGTTGTCTTTCACTAATTTTGTTAACATTTTGTTTGTTGTGTAGGAGACGATGGTGGTGGTGGTGAGACGATGGTGGTGGTGGTGGAGGAGACGATGGTGGTGGTGGAGAACGATGGTGGTGGTGGTGATGACGATGGTGGTGGTGGTGGAGGAGACGATGGTGGTGGTGGTGGAGGAGACGATGGTGGTGGTGGTGGAGGAGACGATGGTGGTGGTGGTGGAACGATGGTGGTGGTGGTGGAGACGATGGTGGTGGTGGAGACGATGGTGGTGGTGGTGGAGACGATGGTGGTGGTGTAGAGACGATGGTGGTGGTGGAGGAGACGATGGTGGTGGTGTAGGAGACGATGGTGTGGTGGTGAGAGGAGACGATGGTGGGTGGAGATGAGATGCTGGTGGTGGAGATGGTGGAATGGGAATAATGGTGAAAGAAGATGAAATATGAGACATGATGATTTGGGTCAACAGATCAGAGATAAAAAAGAGGACATTTGATCATACGAGTTACGACTGTTAGAGATAAAGAGACATTTAGAGATGATACTGTTGAATGGGAGATACTGGGGAGATGAGAGACAGAGAGAGAGAGAGAGACAGAGAGAGACAGGATGGCGTCTGTTGAGCTGAAGGGACAGACAGATGTAAGATTTTCTCTGAAGCTACACGATGACTCACAAACCAGTACACAAATATGACTCACACATGCTAGAAGTCACATGTACACGTCACGACAGACATCAGCAGTCACATATGCAGCTCGTAACACTGTTCATAGTCCCCAGGAGTCACATATACACCTCCTCAAAACTGCCTCCTGAATATTTAACTCTGTGACCTCCCAAAAGCTAACCTAACCTTAACCTAACCTAGCAACTAACCTAACCAACATAACCTAACCTAACTAACCTAACCTAGCCTTAACCTAACCTAACCTAACTAACCTATCTAACTTCAACCTAACCTAACCTAACCTTAACCTAACCTTAACCTAACCTTAACCTTAACCTAACCTAACCTATAACATAACATAACATAACATAACATAACGTGTTCAGAGTATGTATGATAATTCGCCTCCTTTAATTGCACATACATACATACATACATACATACATACATACATACATCATACATACATAGCATTGACCTCAACCTTTGAACTCTTGGCCATAGTAATATACAAGTGTAAGTCTTTGGGCATTCAATTTATTTATGAGAGTTGGGGCTCTCTCTCTCTCTCTCTCTCTCTCTCTCTCTCTCTCTCTTGTTATATATCTGTATGTCTGTCTGTTTTTCTCTTTCACAGTGCTATAGTTGCACTGCGGTCGTTAGTACACACACACACACACACACACACACACACACACACACACACACACACACACACACACACACACACACACACACACACTACTAGGCCAACATAGGTGATAAAACTGTTTTGAAAAGTTGACAATAAGGAAGGCGTAAAATATCTCCCTAAAGAATTGGAATCTATGTTTTCACTACTGCCTTCAACTATTACTTGGCCTCGGAGCTTCGAATGGCTGTTTCGCTTAATGCTCTGGCTGAATATTTTGCTTCAGAGCTTCGAATCACTCAACGCTCGGGATGAATACTGTGTCTCGAGGCTTCGAATGGCTGTTTCGCTTAATGCTCTGGCTGAATATTTTGCTTCAGAGCTTCGAATCACTCAACGCTCGGGATGAATACTGTGTCTCGGAGCTTCAAATGGCTGTTTCGCTTATTGCTCTGGCTGAATATTTTCCTTTAGAGCTTCGCGTAGTGTCGTAGATGCTTCGTTCTAATGAACTGACTTACTGTAAAATTTAAGTTCTTCCCTAATGACTCGGACTGAATCTTTCCGAAATGGATATAAAATGAAGATTGGCAAGAGGATTCGAACTTGAGCTCTCCGTTAAGGATTGGAACTAAATCTTTCTCGTAAGGATTCGAATCAATGTTTAGTTGAGAGTTTCGAAAAGAGACCGACCTCTCATGGTAGGGTTGAAATAATGGTTCGAACAAAAGCTTCACTCAGGGATTCAAAAGTTAGAGAGAGAGTGTGAGAGTAAGAGGTGTATGTGTGTGAGTGTCTGATGAGTGAGTGTAGTGAGAGTGTGATTTATAAGAGTGAGAGTGTCTTTGAGAGTGAGAGTGTCTTTGAGAGTGAGAGTATAAGTGTGAGAGTTTATCACGCTCACAATAATCTCGAACTGTCAGGACCACTTAAGACTAAAACTCATGGCCAGACTTTGGTGGCTGAGAGAGAGAGATTTGTAAAGCTAACTCTGACAAAAATAATCCACCATTAAATATATCGAATTTATATAAAAAAAAAACGGGGAAACAGTTACACAGAAAACGATAAACACAAAATATAGGAAGCATAACAAATAAAAAAAATATATAAAATCTACATAATAAATAAACATTATATGAATAGATACACATAATTAAATTTTTTTTAGAGGATACCGAAAAAACTATATAATTTAGTATTGAAATTAATTAATCGAAAATGTAGTACTTGGTATTTTTTTTTCAATTTAGATCAAAGAAAATTTAATTATCTGATTAATTTTTTAAAACATTTGAAATCCTCGTTTTAAAATTCTATTATCAGTCGTAATTATGAAGGCTGTAAATTCAATGTTTAAATATCGTGGTGGTGCTTTTTTTCGTTTTTTTCCTCTCTCTCCTGTTTGGCTTTTGGTAATATTATGATTTGTGGTTTGGGATGCTTTTATGTTCTCTGTGT
>NW_024723387.1:105000-152500 GCF_018991925.1 Homarus americanus
AGGAAAATGTTAGAGTATTTAGAGCGCCTATTGAGCGCCAGGAGGTTGATTTTAGACCCCAAATACAGCCCCACCATCCCTCTTGTACCGCAGATGAACACAGCATCATCTCTGATCCTGTCGAAATAAGAAAAAAAAAATAGAGTTTACACCGAGCACCAGATGGAAAATTTAGAGCACAAATTGAGCCCCTAGCACCTTCCTCTACCACAGATGAGCACAGGAAGGACTCTGTTACCTTGCTTAAACTAGGTTCCTTTAGACATAATGAGCTCTTAAGCACCAAGAGGGTGATTTAGAGCCCAGAATGAGCCCCAGTATGTACCTCCACTACCTCAGGTGATCGCTGGACATGTAGATGGTGTAGATGAAGCGACTTTTGATAGCGATATAGTCGAGATATAGTCAAAGATTCTCGTCCAAGTGTTAACCCAAAGGAAGAGTGTTCGTTCACTCCGCACTGCGACGAACCGGGGGTCTCCTCTCTCTCCTCTCTCTCCTCTCTCTCCTCTCTCTCTCTGTGTGTCTCTCTCACCTTACCTCCTCTCTCGCCTCTCCTCACCCCTCTCTCTCTCTATTTCTCTCTGTCTTTCTTTGTGTTTCTTTCTTATCTTGTTTCTTTTTGTTGTTTGTTAATTGATTTATTTTTTTGTTAAAGAGAGATAGAAAGAAAGGGAGTTAGTGTGGGTGTGGATGTGGGTGGGTGTGGGTGTGTGTGGGTGTGTGTGTGTGGGTGGGTGTGTGTTAATTTCTCTTTCTCTCTACTCTCATTTCTCTCTTTCTCTTGTTGCTCTTTTTTGCTCTTCTCGTTTCATTTGCTTTTACTGGAGGAGGAGGAGCGGAGAGAGAGAGAGAGAGAGAGAGAGAGAGAGAGAGAGAGAGAGAGAGAGAGAGGCATCCAACATCTCAGACACATCTAGGAATTCTATTGTGCCTCAGTGGAGAAAAACATTGGTACCCAAGGTCGACCCTCCTGTAACTTGGTCCATAGTGGTGGTAGTTATGCTGGTGGTGGTGGTTATAGTGGTGTTGAATGGAGGTAATTGTGGTAGATGTGGTGCTAGAGATAATAATGGTGGGTCTAGTGGTAGTGGTTGGTGGTAGTAGTAGTGGTGGTAGTGGAACTGGGGATAATAATTGTTATTGTAGTGGTTGTAGTGCATGTGGTAGTGGTAATAATAGTGGTACTGAAGATGGTGGTAGTGGTGGTTGGGAGTAAGATTTGACAATGGCCTATCTACTCCTTCCCTCCTCCTCCTCCTCCTCCTCCTCCTCCTCCTCCTCCTCCTCCTCCTCATCATCATCATCCTCGTACTAATTCTATTTTTTTAATCTTCCCCTTGTCTTCCCTTTCCTTCTCCTTCTTTCCTTCCTCTTCCCCCCTCCTCTTTTTCCACCTTCTTTCACCTCCTTCACATCATCTTCCTTCCTCTATTCTTCTTTTCTTCTTCCTCCTCCTCCCTCTCCTCTCCCTATTTCTTCTCCATTCTCCGTCCTCCTCTTCTCCATACTCCTCTCTTCTTCTCTCCTTCTCCATCCTCTCTTTTTCTTCTCTTCTTCACCTCCTCTCTCCTCCTCCTCTTCTCCCCCTCTTCTCCCCCTCCTCCTCTTCTCCTCCTCCTCCTCTTCCTCACGTAATGGTGCAGCTCAGCCGTCGAAACCTGAATTTCCTGCCCACTGTTTACGCCGGCGCTCA
Organism: Homarus americanus; assembly: GCF_018991925.1. Lineage (NCBI taxonomy): Eukaryota > Metazoa > Arthropoda > Malacostraca > Decapoda > Nephropidae > Homarus > Homarus americanus. Next base: position 106,697 of record NW_024723387.1, read on the forward strand.
CGACACCAGTTTTCGTTCAGTGTCTTGCGTTTGGAGGGTGTGCGTTCTGGGGGTGAGGGTGTTGTACATTCTGGGGGTGATGGAGGTGTTATGCGTTCTGGGGGGAGGAGGGTGAGGGGGGTGATGGTGTGTGCGTGGGGTGAGGGAGGGTGGTACGTTCTGGGGGGGTGCGTTCTGGGGGTGAGGGGGGTTTGTGTTCTGGGGTGAGGGAGGTGATGTGCGTTCTGGGGTGAGGAGGGTGATGTGCATTCTGGGGGGTGAGGAGGGTGATGTGTTCTGGGGGGTGAGGGAGGGGTGAAGGAGAGGGAGGTTGTTGTACTTTCTGGGGGGTGATGGAGGGTGGTGTGCGTTCTGGGGGGTGAGGGAGGGTGTGGTGTTCTGGGGGTGAGGGAGGTGATGTACCTTCTGGGGGTGAGGAGGGGGTGTACCTTCTGGGGGGGAGGGAGGGTGAGTGCCTTCTGGGGGGTGACCTTCTGGGGTGAGGAGGGTGATGTACCTTCTGGGGTTGATGGAGGGGTGATGTGCCTTGGGGATGTGGGGGTGAGGAGGGTGATGTGGGGGGTGAGAGAGGGGTGATGTACCTTCTGGGGGTGAGGGAGGTGATGTACGTTATTTGGGGAGGGAGGGTGATGTGCGTTTTGGGGGGGGAGGGTGATGTACCTTCTGTGAGGGAGGGTGATGTACCTTCTGGGGGGTGAGGAGGGGTGATGTACCTTCTGGGGGGGTGAGGGAGGGGTGATGTGTGTTTGGGGGGTGAGAGAGGTGATGCCTTCTGGGGGGTGAGGAGAGATGTACCTTCTGGGGGGTGAGGGAGGGTGATGTACCTTCTGAGGAGGGGGAGGGAGGTGATGTACCTTCTGGGGGTGAGGGAGGGGTGATGTACCTTCTGGGGGGTGAGGAGGTGATGTACCTTCTGGGGGTGAGGGAGGTGATGAGGGGAGGAGGGGTGATGTGTTCTGGGGGTTGATGGGGGGTGAGGGGGTGATGTACCTTCTGGGGGTGAGGAGGGTGATGTACCTTCTGGGGGGTGAGGAGGGTGATGTACCTTCTGGGGTGAGGGGGTGATGTACCCTTCTGGGGGTGAGGGAGGGATGTACCTTCTGGGGGGTGAGGGAGGGTGATGTGCCTTCTGGGGGTGAGGATGAGGAGGGGGTGATGATGCACCTTCTGGGGGTGAGGAGGGTGATGTCCTCTGGGGGTGAGGAGGGGATGTGTACCTTCTGGGGGGTGAGGGAGGGTGATGTACCTCTGGGGAGGGGGATGTACCTTCTGGGGGGTGAGGGAGGGTGATGTGCAACTGGGGGTGAGGGAGGGTGATGTACCTTCTGGGGGGTGAGGGGAGGGGTGATGTACCTTCTGGGGGAGGGAGGAGGGTGATGTGGTTTTGGGGGGTGAGGAGGTGATGTACCTTCTGGGGGGTGGAGGTGATGTACCTTCTGGGGGTGATGTACCTTCTGGGGGTGAGGGGGGTGATGTACCTTCTGGGGGTGAGGAGGGGTGATGTACAGGAGCTGGGGGGTGAGAGGTGATAGGGAGGGGTGATGTACGGGGGGTGAGGGAGGGGTGATGTGGAGGGATGTACCTTCTGGGGGTGACCTTCTGGGGGGTGAGGGAGGGGTGATGTACCTTCTGGGGGTGAGGTGATGTACCTCCTTCTGGGGGTGACCTTCTGGGGGTGAGGGAGGGTGATGTAGGAGGGTGATGTACCTTCTGATGGGGGTTCGGCTGTCAACTTTATTTGTGTGCTCTCTCCTTTCTCTCTATCTCCTTTTCTTTTCTCTGTTCTTTTTGTAGATAATTTTCTCTCTCCTTATTTCTCTCTCTCTCTCTCTCTCGTTCGCTTTTCTAATTTTTTATTTCTATCTCTCTCTCTTTCCCCCTCTTATCTCTCTCTTTCTTCTCCCTCCCACCCTCTCCCTCTCATTCCCTAGTCTGTCTTTCACTTTCTTTATCTCTTCCTGTCTTTCTTACTCCCACTATCTCCCTCTTCCTCTCCTTTTCTTCATTTCTCCTATTTTTTGTGTCCATATCTTTCATCTCTCTTCCTTTAATTATCGGGTTTTTTTTCCTCTCTTCCAACCTTAATCTGTATTTCTGCCCTTGTCTGCTCTACTCTCTCTCTCTCTCTCTCTCTCTCTCTCTCTCTCTCTCTCTCTCTCTCTCTCTTTCTCTCTCTCTCTCTCTCTCTCTCTCTCTCTCACTTATTTTTTTCTTTTCTGTTTAGTTTTTATCGCCAATTCCTGCATCTCTTATTTTCTTTTTAATTCCCCTTTATCATTTTCTCTATTATCTGTTACGTAGAAGAATAATAGATATATAACAGATAAGACGAAAGGGTAAATAATGTAAAAAAATGATAATCTGACGTTTTTTTTCTCTATTTTTCGTCTTTGTCTATTTAATTCTCTCTCTCTAAATCCTCCCTCCCTCTCTCCCTCTACGTATCTCTCTCTTTTTCTCTTTATTTATATCTCTCTCTTCTCTCTCTCTCTCTCTCTCTCTCTCTCTCTCTCTCTCTCTCTCTTTCCATCTTCGTTCTCAAGGGTAAGAGTAAAAAGAGATAGAGAAAACTTTAGCTCTTTTAATTGACGTCCTCTCTCTCTCTCTCTCTCTCTCTCTCTCTCTCTCTCTCTCTCTCTCTCTCTCTCTCTCTCTCTCTCTCTCTCTTTTCTTTAATTTTTCTCTTTTGTATGTTTGTGTATATATGTATGTATGTATGTATGTACACATGTATGTATGTATGTATGTATGTATGTATGTATGTATGTACGTATGTATGTATGTATGTATGTATGTATGTATGTATGTAAATATACATATACGTACACACACACCTACTATAAACAACACGCCCCCACAATAAACAACACCCCCACCCCCTATACCCCCCAACCCCCATTATACCCCCACCCCCACTATACCCCCCCCACCCCTATACCCCCTATAAATACCATTTTCGGAAACATGAGGAAACAATTTGAAAGAAAAACGAAAAAAGGAAACATTACTAACAGTTTGGGCTGTGGGCGTGAGGGCGGTACCAATGCACCATTCACCCCCACGCTAAACGCTTCTTTCTATTGGTACCTTGGGATTGTAGGGAGGACAATAGGTTCTTTTACTTCTTTCATTAGTACCTTGGGACTTTATATGAGGTTAAATGCTTCTTTCATTTCTTTCATTCGTACCTTAAGAACTATATCTATTAATTCAAAAGGTCTCTGAGTACCAATGGTGAACTATTTTAACCTCTGTAATGCACCTTAGTGTCCCAATGTACCATTATACTAAAGCCTTCATATAACGGACTCTTATTCCCCATATATTCCGTTACTTGGAGGACCTTCACTATAACGGACATTCTTCTCAATATAGTACGATAAATAGAGGCTTCACTGTAGGTATTACAATGGTACCCTGAGATAACATTTTGGTGACATAACAACAACCACTACAACTATCACAACCACCACTACTACAACTATCACCACCACCACTACTACAACTATCACCACCACCACTACTACAACTATCACCACCACCACTACTACAACTATCACCACCACCACTACTACAACTATCACCACCACCACTACTACAACTATCACCACCACCGCTACTACAACTATCACCACCACCACTACTACAACTATCACCACCACCACTACCACCATTCTAATCATCATCTATAAGCATTCTTGTATTGCAGCATCCCATCACAACAGCATCCTACCACCACAGCATCCCACCACAGCATCCCACCACAGCACCCCACCACCACAGCATCCCGCCACAGCATCCCACCACCACAGCATCCCACCACAGCATTCCACCACCACAACATCCCACCACCACAGCATCCCACCAGCATCCCACCACCACAGCATCCCACCACAACATCTCACCACCACAGCATCCCACCACAGCATCCCATCACAGCATCCCACCACAGTATCCCACCACAACATCTCACCACCACAGCATCCCACCACCACAGCATCCCACCACCACAGCATCTCCACCACCACAGCATCCCACCACAGCATCCCACCACAGCATCACTGAGGGAGGGAGGGAAGGGCTCGTCTCTCTGCACCTGCCCGCTCGCCTAGCATAGTGCAGAGGAAGACAGTTGCCACATCTCACCAGCTCTTACAACTCAAATCCATTCTTTATAGCTCCTTATTGACCCGAGAACCAGGTACCTGCAGGTCTTTGTGGAGCACTGCACCTAGAGCCCTGATTGTAAGGGCCTTAAGGGGTATAATGACCCTTAATGGTGTTTGTTTATAAAGGGGTAAGAGGGTGTCCAGTTCGTATTTTTTCGGGGGATGTGAGTCTGTCATTATGGGAAATCTATATGTGTTTGGGTGTGTTGTGCGTGTGTTTGGGTGTGTGCGTGAGTGTGTTTGGGTGTGTGCGTGTGGGGGTTACATGTGTTAATGGGCGTGTGTTATTGGGTGTGTGTTTGGGTGTGTGTGTGGGGGGAGGTGGTGTGTGTGTGTGTGTGTGTGTGTGTGTGTGAGTTTATATTTGTGGGTGTGTGTGTGTGTTTGGGTGTGTGTGCATGTGTATTTGGGTGTGTTTGTGGATATATGTATGTGACTTTGAGTGTGTGTTGTGTGTGTGTATGTGTGTATAAGCGTGTATGTGTGTGTGTGTGTGTGTGTGTGAGTTTATATTTGTGGGTGTGTGCGTGAGTGTGTTTGGGAGTGTGTGCATGTGTATTTGGGTGTGTTTGTGGATATATGTATGTGACTTTGAGTGTGTGTTGTGTGTGTGTATGTGTGTATAAGCGTGTATGTGTGTGTGTGTGTGTGTGTGTGAGTTTCCTTAATACACACACACACACACACACACACACACGCAAAGATAAAACCTCTTAATCATAAAAGAACACTAACACAGATCAAAACACTAGACAATCACTATAAAAACGACAACTATGGTGCCAATAAAACACCATAAAACACAACTTTGTTTTTTCCCTTAAACGATGGAGACAAGGTTGAACGCTATCAGTGAGAGAGAGAGAGAGAGAGAGAGAGAGAGAGAGAGAGAGAGAGAGAGAGAGAGATTAACAATAATCTAACCGGCCTTGTCATAGTGTGATGCTGGCTACTCTCTCTCTCTCTCTTTCTTTCTCACTCACTCCTACTCTCTCACTCCCACACTCTCCCACTCTCTCTCACTCTCTCATTATCCCCCCTCTCTGTTTTTCTCACTCTCTCACTCTCTCACTCTCTCACTCTCTCACTCCCAGACACTTACGTCAAACGTCGGAATAAATTTTACTGGGGCAAAGAAAAAGAATTGAACGCCTTTCTTTTGACAGCTGAGGCGCCCATCCACCCTCTGAGGATAGTGGCAGGTGAGGATAGTGAGGATAGCAGCAAGTGAGGATAGTGGCAGGTGAGGATAATGAGGGTAAAGGCTAGTGAGAAGGGTGAGGATAGTTGCTTCCCATTACCACACCTCTCACCTTGCCCCTCCCCTTGCCTCACCCCTCCCTCCTTCTCCCTCTCTGCCCTCTCTTCATCTCCCTCTCCTCACCTCTCCCTACTAATCTCCCTTTGATCACCTTTTACCTTCCTCTCCCTCTCATCACCCCTCCTTCCCTCTCACCCCGTCCCTTCCCCTCCCTCTCATCAGCCCCTCCTTCCCTCTCACCCCGTCCTTCCTCTCCCTCCCCATCACCCCTCCTTCCCTCTCACCCCGTCCTTCCCTCCCTCCTCATCACCCCTCCTTCCTCTCACCCCCTTCCCCTCCCTCTCATCACCCCTCCTTCCCTCTCACCCGTCACCCCCCTCCCTCTCATCAGCTCCCCTCCTTCCCTCTCTCCCCGTCCCTTCCTCCTCTCATCACCCCTCCATCCCTCTCATCACCCGTCTATCCCTCCTCCTCCTCTCCTTCACCTTTCACCTCTCCCATCTCATCATCCCCCCCCTCCCTCCTTCCTCCCTCCTTCATCCCATCAGGAAGGAGTGAAAAAGGAACTAAGGTGTTGGTGTGTGGGAACATGATGGTCAATACACAATGCCGAGCTGCCTCAACATGGTCTCCTTGTCAGCCCACCCCTCGTCACCCCTCCCATCCCCTCGTCACCCCTCCCATCCCCTCGTCACCCCTCCCAATTTGCCAGAAAAGCTCCCAGCGTCATTAGCAGCTAGGAGAGGCCACGTCTAGCTGTTCCTGGGACTGCTGAGATGTTAAGAATACTAACACGTATTTACAGTAGTTGATGTTAACGCTGCCAGCTCCTGAAGATTGGCTGGAATTACCCGGGTTGTGTGGGGGGGGGCGGGAGGGGTGGGGGGTGAGTGGGTCAGTGGGTGGATAGGTAGGTTGTGTGTGTGGGAGGGTAGGTGTGTCAGCGGGTAGGGTGTGTGTGTGTGTGTGTGTGTGTGTTAAACATGCAATAATTCCTCTTGAAAGAAGATACAATATCAGTTTCTTTTGCTAAATTTCAAATACCCAACTTAATCCCAACCTAACCTGACTTGAACCTTAACCCAACCTAACCTGACTTAACCCAACCTAACCCAACCTGACTCTAACCCAACCCAACCTGACTTAACCCAACTCCAACCTAACCCAACCCAACCTAACCTAACCTAACCTAACCTAACCTAACCTAACCTAACCTAACCGACCTCTAATCCCAACCTAACCCAACCTGACTTAACCCAACCCAACCTAACCTAACTCCAACTCAACCTAATCCCAACTCCAACCTAACCCAACCCATCTCAATTCCAACTCCAACTTGGGTCCTGACTGTCTCCAACTCTAACCTGGACCTATTTTCTCTTTCTTTCCTCCCACTGTGCCCAAAATGGTTAAGTCTTTCTTTCCTCCCACTGTGCCCAAAATGGTTAAGTTACACCAGGCCTCTCGATTTCCTTACTAAGATCCTAAAAGAAGAAAATGGTTCTCATACACGTGTTGTTTTTGTTAGGTAGACTATATTATATTTGGGGACGTGCAGCGGCAGGGTTAGGTTAGGGTAGGTTAGGTTAGGTGAGGGTAGGGTAGGGTAGGGTAGGTTAGGGTAGGTTAGTTTTCGTTAGGGTAAAGTTAGGGTTAGGTTAGATGAAGTCAATTTAGGTTAGGTTATGGTAGAGTTATGTTATTAATGCTGATGCTTGGATATATCTAACAATCTATGTATGTATGTATGTGTGTATGTATGTGTGTATGTATGTATGTATGTATGTGTGTATGTATGTGTGTGTGTATGTATGTATGTGTGTGTGTATGTATGTATGTATGTATGTATGTATGTGTGTATGTATGTATGTATGTATGTATGTATGTATGTATGTATGTGTGTATGTATGTATGTATCAAACAAACACCCACTCTCAGTATCAGCCATACCGACACCAACAATATATGCAGGTTAATGCGACCAAATATAAACAATGATGTCACGTGTAAAAAACAGCTGATCTTCTATTATTACTACTACTACTTCACTACTACTACTACTACTACTTCACTACTACTACTACTACTTCACTACTACTACTACTACTACTTCACTACTACTACTACTACTACTTCACTACTACTACTACTTTATTTTGCGGGGGAGGGGCCTCCAGCCTCCCCCAGTAGCCACACCTTCGCCACCATTTTATTACCTTAAAATCAAATATCCTAATACATAAGTAGCTATCCTAGCTGTGTTGAGTTAGTTGAGCCGCAGATCTATGTGGCATTCAGTGACTGTAGCCTCATAGTCAATATCTGCGACTGTTGTCGGCTTTGGGGCCGATGCTCTCGTTCCCCTGAGGCAGAGCAATGCAGACCGAAGGAGAGAGAAGGACAGTCGACATTTCTTCCAGGCTGTAACATAACTTCTGGGCTGCTGCTTCTGTTCGGAGATCACCTCCGCGAATCTGGCGTAGAAGCATCTTGCACTTGGTCCCATCCCACCAGAGGTTGTCAACACTGGAGGAGTGAAGCTGCCTTGATCAACGTTCTGAATTCTCTCCCCGTATGCCCTTATCTTGTCGTTCTCGTTCCTTCTGTGTGCAGCATCGAGAGCTAAGTTACATTGACACGCGGCCATGGGATAAAAAATTATGATGTCGAAGAAGGCTCGCTGTCCCCGCGTCCAGAATCCTCGAGCACTGACGTCAACACGGGCTTCGTTGGATGTGTTTGAAGTCCTATGTTGGAAATTCTCACCGTCCAATGGAAGGAGGGTCGGTTCTAACCTGACATCACGGCAGATTTCCTTAAACGTATTTGCTGTGAGATCCCTTACTTCGTCATGCCTCATGCATATGAAGCCCCCTTTCTTGCACACCATGGCGTGATCGACGTCATAGGAAGAGCCACACACGCATTGGGAGGGCAAACCTTCTACTGGCCTACCGTACCTTAGAGCATTGGCATCTGTAAATTCTTGTTTATTGAGACTGAAACCATTTGCCCTTATCGGTAACGTAGTTAACCAATTGCTGCAACTTATCACTTTGGCAGTGCTGTCGTTCTGTCGTAATGGACCTTCGAATCTTGTTTACTTCACTGGTATTGACCTCCCCTGTTGCGTTCTGAGCTATTATGTGGTCCGTAAGGGCTGCTGTGAGCTTAACTGAGTTTTGATGTTCGGTGGCAGCAATCTCCTCTGGATTGGTCAATCCCATTCCTCCTAGTCTCGGTGGTAGTGCAAGGAGTGATCTTTCTGCTGGGGATTAAGTGAGGGTGTTTCACTAATATGGGAATGAAATTGACGCTGATAGCTTTTCCAGAGGGTGGAGGAGGGGTCCGATATCAGGGATAGTGCGCATCAGGTAGTTCCAGCGGTGCTTGACTCCATTGGTAAATGCCGCAAAAGCCGCATGTGGCTCTGTGTTAGTAATCTCAGACAGCGCTTGGATTTCCCTAACCCACTCATTCACCTTTCCCGTTACGCACTCGGTCTTGAAGTCCGTCGTGCTGATTTCTGTGCCTAGGTGTCTTTGGCCTTCATTTGTTATTTTGACCTCACTTCTACCAAACACCTCCATTGCCAGTTCATATTGTTCTGGCTTCACAATGAGGAAGGACTTGCTGGCGTTTGGGTGGTACCCTATTTGTGGGCCTCGTGATGTTACCAGGTCCCACCACTTTTTGATGTCCTCCTCTTTTCCTGCTCCTGTAAGGTCATCAGCGTATGCCATTTGCCTGGCTTCAGTTGTTTCAAATTTTATTGTGTGTTGGAGCACTGATAGGCCTATTGCGTACATTGCCATTGCAACAGGGTCCCCCTGTGTTGTTCCCTCGGTTGAATGTATGATGGTATCACCTCTTAGAGCCTTGTTGTTTACTATATAGAGGTCTGATGGATTCCTGTAGGAGTTTTCAACATACATTGCAAAGCTTGGACACTTGATCTTGATGTTGTGCAGTGCGGCCTTGCGATTAAGTATGTTGAATGCGTTTGAAGCGTCCACCAGGAGAACGGCCTCACAATCACGCTGCTCAAATATCGTTCTAATGGCGTGAATGGCAGCCTCCCCTCCAGCCTGGTGGCCAGCACAAACTTGCAGGTTCCCTGCCGCTGCCCTGACATCATCCTTTACCACCACCTACTACTACTGCCACAACAACAACAACAACAACAACAACAACTACTACTACTACTACTACTACTACTACTACTAATACTAATACTATTCATCTCTCCAGCCATTCATAAATAGACAATGTCCGTTCTGTCATTACTCACCGTGTTACTCATAGTGATTCATGAGGATATGATAATGAGTAGCGTCTTTTACCCAGCGTGGCACATATTCGTCTTGTGAACGCTCTCGGGGGAACACAAGTTTTTACATTATTTTTTTTCTGGTTACGAAAATAATTTATCAAGGAGCAAAATGTTTTATCTTTTGACGATAATTTATGATATATTTTTCTATCCTTCCATTTATATTTTTTTTATATTATGTACTTTGTTTTTGGTTTTTTAAATTAATGTTAATGTTTAGAGAATTTATAGACATGAACGTGAATTAATGTGGTATTTGTGTTTTACAGTTTCACCAAAAATTATATAGAGATTTTATTCTGATTATACGCAACATTATAGAACCTTATGCAAATTATATATTATTTTGAATATAATTTTGATATAATGTTTGAAAATAGCTCTTTATGTATAAGATGATATAATACTTTAATAAAACAAACACATTAAAACAATCCCAAACATAACTATAAAAGGTTTCTTGTGGTTGTTAGAGACTTAAGAATAAAATAATAATCAGGAATGTAATTAAAGGTAATGTTTTGTTGATGGTACACCTGGTTTGTTATGGTGAGGGGGGCAAATATTCTCTGTTTGTCTGTCTGTCTGCCTGTCTCTTTGTCTCTCTCTCTTTCTCATCTCCATTCTCTCACTCCCCTCTTATCTCCCACTCACCCCATTAGTACAATAAACCACATAATGTAAATTCTAGCGGAGGAAAAATTGACCTTACGAGTGGATGAAAAGTCCCATTAAGATTGACGGCTGATATGTCCAGAGACGAGATTAGGGGGCGCCGGTGGTGGTCACGCCCCAGCATATTAATGGTAGGAGAAATAGTCCACTGTACCATTGGGTTTTGTTCCATTGTACCGTTGGTTTTTGGTTTTGTTGTTCCATTGTACCGTTGGTTTTTGGCTTTGTTGTTCCGTCATTGTACCGTTGGTTTTGGCTCTGTTGTTCCGTCATTGTACCGCTGGTTTTGGCTCTGTTGTTCCGTCATTGTACCGTTGGTTTTGGCTCTGTTGTTCCGTCATTGTACCGTTGGCTTTTGGTTTGTTGTTCCATTGTACCGTTGGTTTTTGGCTCTGTTGTTCCGTCATTGTACCGTTGGTTTTGGCTTCACCTCCTTTTTCGTCAATTTATCTCTGACACTCAAAACACACACACTCTCTCTTCTTTCTCTCTTTCATCATTATCGTCATAACTCTCTCTCTTTCTTTGTTTTTTCTCACTCATTCATTATCTCTCCCAGTCTCTCACTTTCTTTCTCTCTCTTTTTATGTATTTTTCTCTCTCTCTGTGTATGAGAGTTCCTGACCTACCTCACCTCTCTGTCTCTCTCTCTTTATCTCTCCCTTTTGTCTCTTTCTTCTTTGTATCTCTAACTTTATTTTTTCTCTATCTCTCTCTCCCCAGGTCTATTTATGTTTCTATCTCTCTCTTTCTTTTTCTCTATCTCTTTTTTCTTTTTTTTTTTGTCTATCTTTTCTTCCTTGTTTTCTCCCCTTTCTCTTTTCCTTCTTTTCACTATATTACGCCTTCTTTCACTTATCTCTTTATTTCAATCATCTTTCATGAGAGAGAGAGAGAGAGAGAGAGAGAGAGATGACCCTGACCCATTTCTTTCTCTTCTCTCTCTCTCCAGGGCTTGATCACATACTTCATCCTACCGAGTCCTGCAGCCTGGATCACCTCTCCTGGGTCTGAGAGAGCCGGAGAGAGAGAGAGAGAGAGGAGAGAGAGAGAGCCCCAACACCACTAGACTTTGAGGTAAAATCTTAAATCTTGCTCCACGTCACTTACCCATTATCAAGGATCCCGAATATTAAGGTAAAGGGTTTATGGTTTATCTAAGGGAAGTACTGTATACCCCTTTAGGGACGACACTTATTAAGGAGGGGTGGTATTATTATTATTTGTTATTATTATTATTATTATTATTATTATTATTATTATTATTATTATTATTATTTTATTATTATTTTATATTATTATTATTATTTTTATTATTATTATTATTATTATTATTATTATTATTATTATTATTATTTTTATTATTATTATTATTATTATTATTATTATTATTATTATTATTATTTTATTATTATTATTATTATTATTATTATTATTATTATTATTATTATTATTATTATTATTATTATTATTATTATCACTGTTGTTGTTGTTCTTATTAATGCCTGTGGTTACGGAGTCAAAGTAAATAAAATATGGTATGGTAGCCCCGTAGAGTTTATATAGGTCGATTAAACATCGCTTATTCTCCAATGTATTTATCAACGCCAACACGTATTTATCAACGCCACGACGTATTTATCAACGCCACGACGTATTTATATTATTTAACAACGCCCCAACGTATTTATCAACGCCACGACGTATTTATAACGCCACGACGATGACAACGCCACGACGTATTTATTAACGCCACAACGTATTTATCAACGCCACGACGCAACGCCACGACGTATATATCAACGACGTATTTATCAACGCCACGATTGCCATGATATATCAACGCCACGACGTATATATCTCATATCAACGCCGACGTATTTATCAACGCCGACGTATATATCAACGCCACGACGTATTTATCAACGCCACGACGTATTTATCAACGCCACGACGTATATATCAACGCCACGTATTTATCAACGCCACGATACGACAACGTATTTATCAACGCCACGACGTATTTATCAACGCCACGACGTATTTATCAACGCCACGACGTATTTATCAACGCCACGACGTATTTATCAACGCCGACGTATATCAACACCACGACGTATTTATCAACGCCACGACGACAACGCCACGACGTATATATCGCCGACGCCACGACAACGCCGACGTAATAACGCCACGACGTATATATCAACGCCACGTATTTATCAGCACGCAACGGACATGACAACGCCACGACGTATTTATCAACGCCACGACGTATATATAACGCCGCCAACGACGATCAACGCCACGACGTATTTATCAACGCCACGACGTATATCAACGCCACGACGTATTTATCAACGCCACGACGTATATATGACAACGCCACGACGTATTTATCAACGCCACGACGTACGATCAACGCCGACGTATATCATTGCCGCGACGTATATATCAACGCCACGACGTATTTATCAACGCCACGACGTATATATCAACGCACGACGTATATATCAACGCCCACGACGTATATATCAACGCCACGACGTATATATCAACGCCACGACGTATTTATCAACCTCCACGACGTATTATTTCACGTCTACCCATATTTTTCCACGCTTTATCAACGGTACCTTGTATTTTTCAACGCCACGACCAGATGTGCTTACGCTGAGGCTCAAGCTTCAGCGTAAAGATTTGCTGTCAATCTTCATTTTAATCCGTGGAAGGTGATTTGAAGCTTAACACCAGCCTTGTCTGTCTATCTGTGTGTGTGTGTGTGTGTGTGTGTGTGTGTGTGTGTGTGTGTGTGTGTGTGTGTGTCTTTTTATATGTATGTATGTATGTACAGTATGTATGAATCAAATGGCGTTATTTTTTTATTAATTTTATTTGCTATTTTTTTTTTATTTACGAAAGACGTGATTAGAACGGAAAGATTAGAGATTGTATATCAGTGAAGCAGCTCGGTTGTTGATTAGCCAGTCTCCTTGGTCTAGGATTTGTGTTTGGGTGACATGATTGGGAGGGGAGACGGACGGAAGAGGAGGGGGTGAGGTGGATGGTTAGAAAGAGGAGGAGCGTAGGGAGAAAAGAGGAAGAAAGGGAGGAGGGAGAAGAAGAGAAGGGGAGAAAAGGGGGGAAGGGTGGACAAAGGGCATTAGGAGAAGGAGAGAGGAGGAGGAGAACAGAGGAAGAGGAAGAAGAAGAGGGGCAGGAAAAGGGTAACTTGACACAAACACACACACACACACACACACACACACACACACATGATTGTGTGTGTGTGTGTGTGTGTGTGTGTGTGTAAATTATCATCACCTGCGGAACTTACCTGAGTTCATGGTGGTACTGTTGGTTTACAAGTGTCTTCTTTCAGTGTGACGTTCATACAGACAACGATAACTATTTGTGTAAGGAAGAGAAGGACTTTTTACTACGTGTTTGATCATAGAAAATGGCACTTGACTGTCTTTTATATCATAGAAAATGGGTTTTAGTGTTGTTATGTCACCAAAAGCGGGAACTTTGTTTATTGTACGATAGCAAATTGTTTTTCATTGTTTATTGTATGAAAAAACAAACATCATTTCATGTGTCATAGAAAACGGTACTATATTGTTTATTGTTGCAGAAAACGGTACTATAGCCGTTGTTTGCTTAATGTAAACAATATAATTTTATTTCATTGTCAGTCAATAATGATCGTTAAGTTGTAGTGGTGACGAGAACACTATGACAGACCTTGTTTACTGTAGACAATGTACATGTGAGTAGTGTTTGTTTACTGTAGACAATGTGTGAGTAGTGTTTGCGGCTCCTCTTTGATGATGTTGTTTATCTGATACTCTTGTCAATGTTTGCTTTGATGTTTTGGTAATAGTGTTTACAGAAAAAAAAATGCTGTGTGTATATTTTAGTGTTTGTGTGTGTGTGGTGTACCAGAGGATAAAAAACATGGTCACATTTGCTTTGGCACACACACACACACACACACACACACACACACACACACACACACACACACACACACACACATACTTTCATAGTCACCGAAATACACACAAAGACACATACATAAACTCTCTATTGCACACACACACACACACACACACACACACACACACACACACACACGTACGCGCATCACACACATACACACACACACACAGGAAATTTTTATTCATATCTTTTGTTAAATGTGTTTAATGATCCTAACCTAACCTAACCTAACCTAACCTAACCTAACGACTCCATAATGTTAAGTTAACAATTTGTACTAACTGTTAACTATTTATCCCAGGTTGTTATATACCGCAGTGGCCTTATTAGACAAACAGGCTCATTCCATAGCTCAGTAAACCAAACAAACAAACATAACGTTAACTAAGAAGAACAAGAACAAGAACAAGAACAAGAAGAACTCACAAACTGAACTTAATTTCTCCACACAGAAGAACAGAGAAGTGATAACGTACAAGGTAATAATAATAATAATAATAATAATAATAATAATAACAATATTAATAATAATCATAATATTATTAATACTGAAGTGAAACAAATATTAGAAGGATTTTGTGAACTTTATGTGAAAAAATATTCATCTGTAAATAGATATGTAAATAAGAACAAAATCTTTTAGATAATAAGTTAGTTAAAAAAAAGCTTATAGTCGTGAAAAAGAGGAATTTTTGGTGTGTAAATAAACTAAACCCGATACTTGTAAATAGAAGAAAAAAAACTGTAAATAAAAAAACAATTCTACAAAACAACAAGCTTTAAAAAACTTACATAGATAGAATAAAACAAAACCCTCAAGAACTAACAACAAAAATAAATAATAAACCAGTGCAAAAAAAAAAAAAAAGATAATTGTAAATGAAAATAAATCGCCGCGTCCGTAGTTGAAATTTTTACCTAAGTGACCCGCCGAAAAGAAAATAAGAGACGAAGCCATTTAAGGTGTAACTCAACCAATCATGTACAACATCAGGTGTGAGGGTGAAAATAGCTGGCAGGTGGACAAAGATGACACAGTTCAGGTGGTACCTATGCACAAAAAGGGGAATGAAGAGGTAAGTGATGGGGACGACTCTCTAGAAAAGGTAGGTTTTATCCTCTTCATTATAACCCCTTCTTAATGGTCGTGTCTGTCTGTACCGTGTGTGGTGATGGTCGTCTTTATGTTTGTTGCTGTTGTTGTTGTTTGTTGCATGGTGAAGGGTATGTTGTAGTGCTTGTTGTGATTGTGTTGTGGTCGTGTGTAGAGCTTGTTGTGTCTTCATTGTGTGTGTGTGTGTGTGTGTGTGTGTGTGTGTGTGTGTGTGTGTGTGTGTGTGTGTGTACTGTATATACAGATGCTTGTGACAGTGAAAATATAATAATAATAATAATAATAATAATAATAATAATAATAATAATAATAATAATAATAATAAAGGTCCATAAATAAATACAAAAATTAAATAAAAGATCAAGAGTGAGAAACATTATATGTATGTTGTGTTGTCAAGGTAAGAGAAACAATTGAGACCCAACAATTGTGTGTAAATGAGGCAGAAAGTCAGATCATCAACCTGGGACTTGGTCACATATGGCAGCAGGGTCTACCATTAGACAACACATTATGCTTCCAATATCTTCCCAGGTGGTAGTACCTCCCTGTTTGATAGCTGTGTATATATGTATAAATACGTATGAACGATGTATGTATGTATATCTAAGTCTTAATTCATTTATATAGGCTATTTGTATGCTTTACACGTAGGTATACATAGTATTTTGTATACAGCTTAAGTAATTGTATTGTATATAGTAATTGTATTCCTGCTTGCTGATGGTGAGGCTGATGGTGTGAGTATGACTAGACGTAATGCTTTAAAGTAGGCTAATATGGCTTCACTCTGTGTCTAATTAAAGGCTCTCACTTACAGATTATAATGATCGATTTATTTATACTACGTCCACCGATCTCACACGTCAGCTGATCCTTGCTTAAACGTCAGCTGATCTTTGCTTACACGTCAGCTGGCTTTTGTTTACGTGTCAGCTGGCTTTTGTTTACATATCAGCTGATCTTTGTTTACACCTCAGCTGGTCTGTAATAAATGGCTAATTCTTACAGTATTTATCTTCAGTATCACCTAACACAGCTATTAAGGTAAGGCCCAGTGTGGAAGGACTTAACTCAGGTATGTGTCCTTGGCTTTTATGTGTCTTGATGTGTAGGTAAATATATACATGAAGTGCTTATATGTATACAGGTAAATATACAATTTGTGTGCATGTATAATTGAGGTGAAATTTCCTTGGATATTTTGTGGATCAATAATCTGGTTAAGTGAGGTATTATTTTTGACTCTATATTGTATGATTTTTTGTATCAAGTTAATGTATAAAAATGTATAATGAGAAGCAGAGTTCTTCAGCTATAATGAGAAGTATTGCTCACAAATGCTGTTAAGTGTCCAGGAAATATTGCCTCAACTGTACAGCTAATCTTGTTGTAAGGTAGTTGAGCCTTAAGTGTTGTTTAAGTATATTATTGTGTTTAAAGTGTAAAGTAGAGATTAATGTGTTTTATAAGTGTTTTTGTGTCTTAATATTGTGGTAAAGTAGAGATATATTAAATATTCTATAATATGTCCCTGAGTTTATATATATATTCTAATTAACGTATTAAATAATTTCATAGTCAAACTTTAATATATTTTTTGAGGAAATATTACTAAAAGTATCATCATTCTGGAGTGTAGATGATAGTGGATAATATTAATACTTGTTAGTTTACGAAATGGAGTATAGCGTTTAGAAAAAATAATAATATTGGAACCAGGAAAATAATAGTATATTTTTATTGTATGGTATAACTAATGATAAATCGTGAGCCATTGCTAATTTATTTTCATATGTATAAATAAATAAATAAATAAATAAATGAGTGCACGAGAAAGACCACCAGTTTAACACAGTATCGGCTATTATGGTGAGTTTTAAATGACCGTTTTCTTTCATACCGAAATTAAGATTAAAAGGTGGAACTGAAGCTTTTAACGAGTCTATGGGAATTTTAGGAGATAGATAGATAGATAGATAGATAGATAGATATTCAGTCAAATCGTTATATTAATTCGTATTGGTCCAGGAATGTTATTGTCAGTTTACATCTATCAGTATCAATCAGAGTTATAGGAAATTATTATCATTATTCCCGTTGTTGTTTCATTATTTATATTCTTATTTGGGGTTAAAGTGTTTTAATCCCCCGTGGTTGTGGTGATACGCTTATACTTGAATCTATTGACCAAAAGCTACAGAATCGTGTTAGTTAAAAAGTATATCTATGTGTAGTTATTGGACTCTTATTATATGTAGCTAAAACTCATATCCTCTTCCTATCATCTAATAAGTAAAGTGCTAAGACCCCGTATAACCTCCATCATCACAGGAAGAAATCAAGTAATATATGGATAATTTCGAGGTATTCAAATGTATCATATGAATAGATTAGTTTCCATTGTAAATCTAGAGTTTTTTTCGTTTTCTTTGGTATTAAAGTGACCATTTTCTGTTACAAATATCTAACTATGGTGTTAACTCGGTATTATTAAACGGTGTATTTGGTATTAAGTCAACAACAGGAGGGTGGGGAATGGGATATGTCAAGGAATTAATGTTCGTGGTGTAAGTAGCTTCGTCATCTGTATATAATATGATCTGAAAAGAAAAGTGATAATAGATCTCTCTCTCTCTCTCTCTCTCTCTCTCTCTCTCTCTCTCTCTCTCCATCTCTCTCTCTCTCTCTCTCGTCTCATACTCTCTATAATTTTTTTGGTAATTTTTGCTCTAACTCAAATTTTATCTATATTATACATTTCTTTCATTCTCATTTTTATTTTATTCTAAACTTCGATTTTTTTTTGTTTTTTACTTCAGTTTTTCCTCATTCTAATTTATTACTTTTCCTCTTTTCCTCGCTCTTTCTTCCTCTCACACACACACTCTCTCTCTCTCTCTCTCTCCTTCCTATCCGCCACGCCCAGAAGGAGACCCCCCCCCCACCACACAACAGCGCTAGAAACAAGAGGGGGGGGAGGAGGGGGGAGGGGGGTTCTTTCTCCAGACTGACTGACAGGAACAATTTATTGAAGTATCCGCTCCATGACCTAACCCAACCTAACCTAATCTAACCTAACCTAACCTAATCTAAACCTAACCCAACCTAAACCTAACCTAACCTAACCCAACCTAACCTAATCTAACCTAACCTAACCTAACCTAACCCGGCCTAACCTAACCTAACCCCTAACCAAACCTAACCTAACCAAACATTTCTTTCTCTCCTCTCCTCTATTCTTGTACACTCTCTACTTAGGTCCTCACACACCAAGCGCTAGTCAAATGGGCCCTTGTTCTTATAGTCTGGTTCCTAATAGGTTCAAGTTCTAGCCAGGTCCCAGTTCTAATAGGTCCCAGTTTTGATTGGTCCCAGTTCTGATAGGCCCAAGTTCTGATAGGCCCCAGTTCTAATAGGTTCAAGTTCTAATAGGCCTCAGTTTTAATAGATCCCAGTTCTGATTGGTCACAGTTTTGATTGGTTACAGTTTTGATTGGCCATAATCCTAATAAGCCCCACTAGTATCGTGTGTGTGTGTGTGTGTGTGTGTGTGTGTGTGTGTGTGTGTGTGTGTGTGTGTGTGTGTGTGTGTGTGTGTGTGTGACAGTAATAAGGACAGGGAGAGACACCTGAAATTCGCACCTGTCAATTAACCTCATTTGACAGTCTCCTGACAGCTGGCGCATCAGGTGGTAGTGAGGAAGGGGGGGGGGCGGGGAGGCAGAGGATAGAAAGATTTAGTGATAGTGGTAGTTGTAATAGTGGTAGAGGTGGTGGTAGTAGTAATAGTGGTAGAGGTGGTGGTAGGTGTAATAGTGGTAATTGTGGTAGCGTTGGTTGTGTTAGTTTAATAATGATCATTGATGAGAGAACCAAAAGCTCTTATTATTTTATTTGGTTCAGTTAGCCATTAAAAGGAAAATGGTTGTATTAAAAATTGAAAATGATGATTATACAAAAAGTCATTGAAAGTTAAAAGCAATTAACTTCAAAGAAACCGAGAGGCGAGGGATGACTGATGAGGCCTTGATAGAACACCCGGATATAATTGGTCCTAACCTAACCTAACCAAACAAAACCTAGCCTAGCCTAACCTAACCTAACATAACCTGACCTAACCAAACCTAACCAAACCTAGCCTAACCAAACCTAGCCTAACCTAACCTAACATAACCTGACCTAACCAAACCTAACCAAACCTAACCTAACCAAACCTAGCCTAAACTAACCTAACCCAGCTAACCTACCTGAATTAACCAAATCTAATCTACCTGAATTAACCAAATCTAACCTACCTGGATAAAACTGGATAAAGATAACGGAAAAGAGAGATAGTTTTTAGTTTGTAAGATATTTGTGTGAGAGAGAGATATGGAGGATAAAGGTCTCTCTCTCTCTCTCTCTCTCTCTCTCTCTCTCTCTCCTTCATTATCTTCATCAAAAACTTGTCAATAATTCTTCATATTCCTTATGTATTCAATTTTCTCCTTCTCCTCCTCCTCTCATCCTCCTCCTTTCTCAATTCTTCTTTCTCTTTCTATCCAATCACTTCCTCCCTCGTTCTTAATCGTTCTTTGTACATTCATTTATTATTATTATTATTAGTAGTAGTAGTAGTAGCAGTAGTAGTAGTAGAAGTAGTAGTAGTATCATCATCATCATCATCATCATCATCATCATCATCATCATCATCGCCATCATCATCATCTCATTAGAGACTTATTACCAGGTATATGAGTAAGTCAACACGTCAGCTGCAAATGACCTATATATTCATTCGACAAACATCAATAACACATTCAGAAAAAAAAACACAATTAAACCAAACAAACAAACACACACATACACACACACCGATCAAACAAACAGAGTCGTCATTATTAAACATACAATTAACATCGACCATCTGTGCCACCTCTCAACGTTTCTTTGTGCTGAGAGAGAGAGAGAGAGAGAGAGATTCCTTGTGTGTTCCTCTTTCTATCTTCCACCTCCTCCCGTCCCCCCACCTCCTCCGTCCCCCCCACCTCCTCCGTCCCCACCTCCTCCATCCCCCACCTCCTCCCGTCTCCCCACCTCCTTCCAAATCCCCACCTCCCCTCCTCCACCTCCTCACTTACCTCACCTTATGGGCCTCTTCAGGTGACCCCGAGGCCTGACTTATCTCGTATAGCTTCTCCATCGTGTCCTGTAAGCCCTTCATTTAGGTAGGTCCTCTTGTGTGAGTCCTTCGTCCAATGAGTCCTCTTGTGTGGAATCCTTCGTCAGAGTAGGTCCTCTTGTGTGAGTCCTTCGTCCAGGTAGGTCCTCTTGGAGTGAGTCATTCATCAGGTAGGTCCTCTTGTGTGAGTCCTTCGTCAGGTGGAGTCCTCTTGAGTGGAGTCCTTCGTTAAGTAGGTTCTCTTAAGGTGGGTCCTTCGTCCAGGTAGGTCCTGTTGAATGGGTCCTTCGTCAGGTAGGTCCTCTTGTTAACCCAAGGTCCTTCGTCAGGTAGGTCTCTTGTGTGAGTCCTTCGTCAGTAGGTCCTCTTGTAGGAATCCTTCGTCAAATGAGTCCTCTTATGTGAGTCCTTCGTCAGGTAGGTCCTCTTAGTGGGTCCTTCGTCAGGTAGGTCCTCTTGTGTGAGTCCTTCGTCAGGTAGGTCCTCTTGTGTAAGTCCTTCGTCAGAGTAGGTCCTCTTGTGTGGAGTCTTTCGTGGAGTCGGTCCTCTTGTGTGAGTCCTTCGTCAGAGTAGGTCCTCTTGTGTGAGTCTTTCATTTAGGTAGGTCCTCTTGTGTGAGTCCTTCGTCAGGTAGGTCCTCTTGTGTGAGTCCTTCGTTAGGTAGGTTCTCTTGAGTGGTTCCTTCGTCAGGTAGGTCCTCTTGAGTGGGTCCTTCGTCAGGTAGGTCCTCTTGTGTGAGTCCTTCGTCAGGTAGGTCCTCTTGATTGGGTCCTTCGTCAGGTAGGTCCTCTTGAGTGAGTCCTTCGTCAGGTAGGTCCTCTTGTGTGAGTCCTTCGTCAGGTAGGTCCTCTTGTGTGAGTCCTTCGTCAGGTAGGTCCTCTTGTGTGAGTCCTTCGTCAGGTAGGTACTCTAGGTCGACATCCTCTGACCTCTTCAACATCTAAAACTCCTTTGTGCGTCTCCCGTCTAAGGATTCCTCATTAAGTATCTCTCCGTGAGGTGGATAAAGTAGATTGCATCAATAATTTTTTTGTGGTTTATACTTTGAGTTTGTCTTCACTGGGTCCTGATTTTTAAGACTTTGAAAAGATTAATTTTTTTGTCGTGTCTGGCTGGATAACGAGGCAACTTTTCTCTTTATAGTTTTAGTGAAATTATGACGACATTTTTAAATCGTTTTCTTTGTATCGTTGCTTTGATCATTGTGTCCAAGCTGCAGTGAGTCAGGTAGATGCTTTCATAGGTTAGGTTAGGTTAGTTTTACGAGTCACTAATCACCTGGAATTGAATGAACTCACCTGTAGAAAGCCTTGAGGACCCAGACGCCAATGCTTATGTCAGGTAGACGACACGTGATGAACTTCTACCCAAAAATGGATAAAACTTGAAAACGTTTTTATTATATTTTTTGGTTCCATAATCCAACTTCAGCTTCAATCCGGTAAACTAAATATGTCGTCAAAAACATTTCCAGCAAACTGCCTGAAGCGTGACGTCATCATAGGTCCTCGTTAGGCATTTTCAACGAAGCTCAGGTTATTTTACAACTGTTATTTCTACCGTAGTTAAGCTAAAAATAATAATAATAAGTTAAAACATTATAATTTCATGGGAGAATTAAACAAGCAAATACAATGTGAATGTAATGTACAGTAACTAATGATATGGTATTGATCTGATGCGTGTGTTCTCTATGACAGCTTGGACGATAACTAACCACACTTGGGTTCCTCCTTCCCTAGACTACCTCACCCTCTCAATTGCCAACACGTCTATTATATTGTAAATCTAAATCCACCAAAAATAATTAAAATACGATGGTTTAATCACATTGTATAAGATTTTGTTTTAATTTCACCCATTTTATCATTAACTGGAAATGTTTATCTTGAAATGGTAAAAAAAAAAAAACAGTTTAGTCACCTGTTCCTCACCTGTGTTGTGTGTACCTCCTGTGACGTTATCAGCTATCCGGGTATATCAACAACTCTAGCTCAGGTTATATTGATAGATGAAAACAAAAATTATATTAATTATTATTTTCTTTAATGATGGAAGTTGTGTTTTAATGTGGTTTTTTTTATTTGTTTATTATCATTTCCGTCTCTCACTTTTGTTTTTCTTCCTTTATTTTAATTTCTCTCTCTCTCTCTCTCATTTTCTTCCTTTTCCTCTTGCCCACCAACAATAAATCAACCTAACCTAACCACGAACCTAATTGTAGTCACAGCGTTATAACTCACCACAATCAACAGCTAATTCGATAAACCTTTAACAAAAAACCTAAAACAAAATAAAAATAAAAAAACCCAACACAAAAAAAATCCTACCCCCCAAAAAATAGATATAAAACCGTAAATAATAAAATCAGTCGAAAAATATGGTTTAGTCTTGTCATCTTGAGGCCAAACTGATCTATTTTCCTCTAGGGATTTTTTTTTTTTTACGCTCCACTGACGGAATACCTATAGCGTTAGTGACAGGGGAAATGTAGCAGCTTCCGTGACCATGTTCAATATCCTTTATCCTTTATTTTTTTCCAGCAATTTTTATTTTTACTACTTTTTTTTTGTGTCCTCTGGGGTGAGACAGAGTGGGGAAATTTATCACTGGTAAGCTTGTAACTGAGTGTAAGATGAGTGCGCCCGTGTGAGAGAGAAAACGTGGAAGAATAGAAAACGGAGGAGGTAAAGAGCGGTAACTGCTTTATTTATTTTTGCCCAGTACTTTTGTCGCTAAGATGCTCGGGTAGTAAAAGATGAACACATAAGAGATATGAGTAATATTATTCTTATATGAGCTCTTGTGGCCGGTTTGTTATGCTCTCTGAGTGTGATATATTATTTTAATATTTCTTAAAATAACAAATATTTATCAATTTCTATATATTCGCTTGAAAAATCTGATCACCTGAAGATTCGCCCCCAGCTTATTTCACCTGAATATTAACCTTCCTAATAGTAACCTAAACTAACCTAACCTAACCTCACAGGGTAATATTATTGATGACAGGAGGCGACCATGTAAGTCATAACGTTCACACAGACACGCACATAAACGAGCCAGTGAAAAATATGGTTGGAGACGCCAGTAGATTTATAAACAGTCCCGGATTAATAAATTATACCTGTACAGACACACACTCATGCAGTTTGTACCATCTTGTGTCCGTGTTGAATAGTGTGGCTCTAATCCCCTCCCTCTCCCCACCTTTTCCCTCCCCACCTTGCCCCTCCCCCTTTCTCATCTTCTTCCCCCCCTCCTCTCTACTTCAAACTCTCATTCCCCCTATCCCCCCCTTTCTTATCCTCTTCTAACCTCCCTCCTTCACCACCCTCTACCCTATCCTTCCCCTTTCCTCCCCTTCTTCACCCCACCCCCTTCCTACCATCTCCATACTACCCACCCTCACCATTCACCCCCCTACCCACCCCCTTACCCCATCCCATTCCCCCTAACTACCACTTCATCTCCACTACAACTCGAAGAAGATGAGGAAACAGTCTTCTCAACAAGGTAGTCAATTGATGTTATGTGCGGGAAAAGTAATCCAATTCTGCATATCATTAACGAGGAGTCTGTTGATCACCTCCGGCCTCCCATCTTGTTTTTTCTGACAGTGTTCCCAAAATAGCGAGAGCCACCTTACAGAGAGAGAGAGAGAGAGAGAGAGAGAGAGAGAGATTGTTAACTAAGACAGACAGATATACCGACAAAACCAGAGATAGGGAGGCATAAATAGACAGACAGACAGACAGACAGACAGTGATCAACAGGTATGGACACTAAGGTACACTGGTTTACTCACCTTTAAGTTATGTGGGTTAAGTTGCTCTCTACACACTGCTCAACAAGACCTTCTGTTGTGGTGCTGTGTGGTGTGTTGTGGTGTGGTATGGTGCTGTGTGGTGTGTTGTGGTGTGGTGTGAGTGGTGTGGTCAATGGTATAGTGCTGTGTGGTGTGTTGTGGTGATGTGGTGTGGTGTGGTGTGGTGTGAATGTGGTGATTGTGGTGTAGTGATATAGTGGTGTGGTGATGCTGGTGATGTGGTGGTGGTTGTAGTATGGTAGTATTGTGTTGACACGATATTGGTCGTGTGTTCGAGAGCATATCGTAACTGGCCTAACAGCTCATCGCAAGAGACGAGGAGAACTTATAATGGCAGAGATGAAACCATAACTTTCTCTCTCTCTCTCTCTCTCTCTCTCTCTCTCTCTCTCTCTCACTCTGCTAAACACACAAAGTCCCAATTATACCAAACTACAGTAAATGGCATCCGATCGTAGTATACATAGGTAGTTTGTACAGGTAGATATAGGTAGTTATACAGGTAGATATAGGTAGTTGTACAGGTAGATATAGGTAGTTAGAGCTACAACACAGTGGCCGCCCTACTCACATGGCCTCGGTAATTGGTTTGTTTTTCTTCCACTACATTATTTTCCCTTATCTTGTGGCTAATTTATTGTGTTATTTACTTTAGGTCGGGAGGGATACCTTATATGCTCCCTGAGTGGCCGGCGTGGTGTGTTATGCTCCCTGAGTGGCCGGTGTGGTGTGTTATGCTCCCTGAGTGGCCGGCGTAGTGTGTTATGCTCCCTGAGTGGCTGGTGTGGTGTGTTATGCTCCCTGAGTGGTCGGTGTGGTGTGTTATGCTCTCTGAGTGGCCGGCGTAGTGTGTTATGCTCCCTGAGTGGCCGGTGTGTGGTGCTCTCTTAGTGGCCAGCGTGTTACGCTCTGTGAGTTTATAGTATGTCCAATCTGTGAGAGAGAGAGAGAGAAGGCTACCTGGATGAGGAGAATCATTATCATACACCATTTTACCTGGTCAGAAAAAAACATTATACGTTTATGTACCTGCTGTTATGACAAACTCTCTCTCTCTCTCTCTCTCTCTCTCTCTCTCTCTCTCTCTCTCTCTCTCTCTCTCCATCTTCCTCTCCCTTCTTCTTCCTCTCTCTCCCTCTCCCTCTCTCTCACTCTCTCTCACTCTTCAGCCAGTACAGCAGGAAGAAAGCCATTCATTACTCTCATAGAGCAGGTAATTAACATCTAGGCAGGTGTTACAACAGGTGCACTCTGACACCTGTCTTCGTTAATCACAGGTGTTTTGTTGTCGATGGAAATATGAGAGTGAAAAATTTCCTCTGACTTTTTTCTCTTTGTATGTGTGTGTGTGTGTGTGCGTGTGTGTGTGTGTGTGTGTGTGTGTGTGTCTGTGTGTCTGTCTGTATATTTATCACACACACACACGCACACACACACACACACACACACGCCAAAGCTTTTAGTCCTAATATAAATACAACAGCAGATTATATAAGCATGAATTTAACACAATATTAACATCATGAATAACATTAATATTTTTAACTGTTCTTTAATGTTCATCACGTAAAGCAAAATAAAACACACGAACCAATATGTAAATTTTAGTGTAATATTTACCTTTGGTCAGTTCAGCAGCAGCCTCTTCTGATCTGACTGATGAACGATTTACCCTGTGTGAGTTATGCAGTCTGTTTAAGTCAGTCAGTGGCCAGTTCATTTTATCAAACGAGCGATAATTTATGAACTTTTTCTTAATTTATTACAATTTTTTCACTGATGTACCTTTGGCAAGTTTTTAGTATTGCAAATTGCCAGAAATTGTTGCTAATTGCTAATCACTTTCGGGTAATTTGTCACATTTTTGTCCATTGATTTCCTTTGTAACTTTAAGTAATGATAATGAACAAAATTGCTCGTAATTGTCAATGTGTAAAACTCATTGTAATTTCAGTTGATTGTCTTTGTAAAATTTTCAATGTTGCAGAATGATAAAACAGCTATTAACACGGACCCACTGTATAAGCAGGGCCAATGTAAGCGTGAAGTAATGCCGTTCTCGTCATTATTTTCTTTTATATCGTAAGTGTTGTAATGTGTTCAGGCATTTATTACCAGGGAGAGTTGATGTATTGTCAGGTGTTGCAACATGGTGATACGACTATGTGTTGATATCTGTTGCAATTCTGGCTGTTGAGAAATATTGCAATATGTTTTGATAAATACTGTAATTAACCTAACCTCTCTCTACCTATTTCATTCTAACCTAACCTAACCTAACCAAACCAAACCTAACCTAACCTAACCAAACCTAACCTAACCTAACCAAACCTAACCAAACCAAACCAAACCAAACCTAACCTAACCTAACCTAACCAAACCTAACCAAACCAAACCAAACCTAACCAAACCTAACCTAACCTAACCTAACCAAACCTAACCTAACCTAACCAAACCTAACCAAACCTAACCTAACCTAACCTAACCAAACCTAACCAAACCAAACCAAACCTAACCAAACCTAACCTAACCTAACCAAACCTAACCTAACCTAACCAAACCATATCTTGTTGCATAATTGACAGTTGACTTTCTTTATTGATGCAACATTATTGGCATATTTTCTCGATGTAAGACTACCACTTGAAGAACTCGTTGTTAATTGGCTCGTTATGTCCTTATTACAAGGTACTGTAACGTCTATAATGAGTTGAAATTTGCCCTAATTAGTGAGTTCCTAAGTTGGCCAATTAAGTTGAAGCCTTACCAGTCGATGAGAAGTTTTAGGTCATGCATAACTGAGGAGAGAGAGATCAAATATTTATTCAGACACTTATCATTTCGCACACACACACACACACACACACACACACACACACACACACACACACACACATACACACACACACAAACCTCACGTTCTTAATTTCACCCTAACTACACATCCACGTAATTCACTCACTTTAACTACCCAGATCATCGTTCCTTCCCGCGTTCTTTCCTTCTTTCACCTAACTTTCTCTTCTTCCTTCTTTATTAGCGTCTGCTCTTCCTCTTCCTCGTGATTGTCTAAAATTATCGTATATAGGTGTTCTTGCCCTAATCCTTGTCCTAATCCTTGCCCTAATCCTTGTACTAATCCTTGTCCTAATCCTTGCCCTAATCCTTGTCCTTATCGTCAACTCCAGTACTAAGTCTCGTTGGTTCTCTCCCGGGGCACCTCCAGGTCGACCCAGGTGTAAACAGGTACCTGACGTTACAGTTGAGGAAGTGAAGGTGGTCGAGTACAGTGTCGGGCCATGGTGCTGGTGGTCGAGTACAGTGTTGGGCCATGGTGCTGGAGGTCGAGTACAGTGTCGGGCCATGGTGCTGGTGGTCGAGTACAGTGTCGGGCCATGGTGCTGGTGGTCGAGTACAGTGTTGGGCCATGGTGCTGGAGGTCGAGTACAGTGTCGGGCCATGGTGCTGGTGGTCGAGTACAGTGTCGGGCCATGGTGCTGGTGGTCGAGTACAGTGTCGGGCCATGGTGCTGCCTCCTTGTGTACCGAAGACTTACTAAATACCAAAGTTTTTTGTCATTTTTCGCAATTTTTAGTTTTATAATTTTTTTTAACATCATAACAAGTTTTTAATGTCCTTGAATTTCGTAAAGTTATTTTAAATGGTAAACTTATGAGAAAAAATGTCCCTGATTTTCCATTTTTCAGAATTTTAAGTTTTGAGTTTTTTTCAGAGGCTCTTAAATACCATAAAATTAAACAGAGTAAATTTAAATATTGTAGTAAATTCATAAAAAAAAATCTCGAATCTTTTTTTCTAGAATTTTTCAAAGTTTAGTCATTTTTCAAGGAACATAAGGGGGGCCATTCTCAGGGTCTATTATGGTCCTGAGACCCTGAGAGTTATAGCAGCATTAACTCTGCCTTATTGTGAGAGTATGGTGAGGAGAAGGCAGAAGTCAAAGCGAAGTCGTCTCGTTTGTTTAAGTGATGATCTTCTTCTTCTTCTTCTTCTTCTTCCCTTCCTCCTCCTCCTCCTCCTCCTCCGCCTCCTCCTCCTCCGCCTCCTCCTTAAGACCCCGTTAGTGAGACGTCAGACCACCTCCCTTACATATATAATGAACTGTTCGTCTTGGCTCTAAAGACGGGTTTAAAATTCTCTTTAAAGTTGAATAATTGAGTAGGTGGCAACCCCTTGTGATCACGAGTGAGAGAGACAGTGAGAGAGGTGTCTGTGTGGACGCTTTCTCACTTTCTTTCTTTCGCTTCTCTCTCTCTTGTTGATCTCTTTGTTTTTTTTTTTTTTTTTTTTTGTTTTTTTTGGTCTCTCTCTCTCTCTCTCTCTCTCTCTCTCTTTCCTCTCTCTTTTTTTTAAGAATTCAAACTGTTCATTAAACTATTTTATATTTTCGGTTTAATTAATAGTTCACGAAATATTTTACAATCCATAAAATGATTAGGAGATTATTATAAAACAAATGATTATATTCAATTAGTTCTCTATAAGATTAGTGTCAAGGGATTAGTTATGGTAATTTGAATCAGCTTAATGGGACGAAATCAGTCTCCAGAATACGAGGCGGATTTAACTAACTGACGCTTCGTGTTAAATCAAGGTCAAGTTACAGCAAGTTCCAGTGGAGAAGTGAAGTGAGTGGAAGGGATTAGGGGTGGTGATTGAGGGTGGGTGGTGGTGGTGATTGGAGGGTGGGTGGTGGTGGTGATTGAGGGGTGTGGTGGTGGTGATTGGAGGGGTGGGTGGTGGTGGTGATTGGAGGGTGGGTGGTGGTGGTGATTGGAGGGGTGGGTGGTGGTGGGATTGGAGGTGGGTGATGGTGGTGATGAGGGTGGGGTGATGGTGGTGATTGAGGGAGGGGTGGTGGTGGTGATTGGAGGGGGTGGGTGGTGGTGGTGATTGGAGGGGTGGGTGGTGGCGGTGATTGGGGGTGGGTGGTGGTGGTGATTGAGGGGTGGGTGGTGGTGGTGATTGGAGGGTGGGTGGTGGTGGTGGTGATTGGGGGGTGGGTGGTGGTGGTGATTGGAGGGGGGGTGGTGGTGGTGATTGAGGGTGGGGGTGGTGGTGGTGATTGGGGGTGGGTGGTGGTGGTGATTGAGGGGTGGGTGGGTGGTGGTGGTGATTGAGGGGTGGGTGGTGGTGGTGGTGATTGGAGGGGTGGGTGGTGGTGGTGGTGATTGGAGGGGTGGTGGTGGTGGTGATTGGAGTTGGTGATTGGGGGGTGGTGAGCAGAAGAGAGAGAGAGAGAGAGAGAATATACTCACTCCACCATTTATTTCCCAGCTGTCTGAAGGTAATGGTGTTGTGTACGTATTTCAGGACGACACACACACACACACACACACACACACACACATCTAGTTACTATATGTCTTATTTGTATCACTTATGTTACTTGTATATTATTTGTAATTCGTAACCCATTCCCCAATTATGTAACTGTATATTTTCAGCCTTCTGTCTGCCAAGCTCTTTCAATAAACCGTTAATTATTATTATTATTATACATATTACACATAATAATAATAATAATAATAAATATAAATAAAAATAAATGAATAAATAATAATAATAATAATAATAATAATAATAATAAATAATAATAATAATAAAAACGTAATTGCCTCCAGATTTTTATTTATTTTACGACACATAATATTTCCGAGACAAGAGATAGTGTTGGAGATAGTGAGTTAGAGATAGTGAGTTAGAGATAGTGAGTTAGAGATAGTGAGTTAGAGATAGTGGTTGGTGTGGGGTGGGGTGGGGTGTGGGTTGTGGTTGTGGGGGGGTGGGTGGTTGTGTGTGGTGTGGTTGGTGTGGTGGGTGTTGGTGGGTGGTTGTGAGTTAGAGTTAGTGAGTTAGAGATAGTGAGTTAGAGATAGTGAGTAGAGTTAGTGATTTAGATAGTGAGAGAGTAGGGTTAGGGTGAGTTAGAGATAGGAGTTAGAGATGTGAGTTGGATGTGAGTTGAGATGGAGTAGAGTTGTGAGTTAGAGTTGTGAGTTAGAGATAGTGAGTTAAGATGTGAGTTGAGATAGTGAGTTGAGTTGGTTGAGATAGTGAGTTGAGAGTGAGTTAGAGATAGTGAGTAGAGTTAGGATTTAGAGATAGTGAGAGAGTTAGTGAGTTAGGTTAGTGGTTAGAGATAGTGAGTTAGAGATAGTGGTGGTGGTTGTGGAGTAAGTTAGTGAGTTAGAGATAGTGAGTTAGAGATAGTGAGTTAGAGATAGTGAGTTAGAGATAGTGAGTTAGAGATAGTGAGTTAGAGATAGTGAGTTAGAGATAGTGAGTTAGAGATAGTTTAATAATTCATTACTAATCCAATCTAAGAGTTTTTTATTATTGGTGGTGTTAATTAACGATTTCATTAGGTATTATTACTCCCAATTACGGTTATTAATGAGGTAATAAAGAGGATAATTAACCTATTACCTTTCCACCAATAAAAAGTTTGAAAGGGACAATTAGTAATCCCTTTGGTAACTGAGTTAATTAAATGGGTATGTTAAGTTATTATCTATGTCATTATCTTATTTATTTTCTCATTAAGGGGGTAATCAAAGTCTCCTCTCAAGTGACCCACGACAGGTAAATATTCCTTTAATTAATTGGCAAACAGGTAGTGTAGGTGGGGAGGGAGGGAGGGAGGGAGGGGAGGGATGGAGGGAGGGGAAGAGGAGGGAGGGAGGGGGGGAGGGAGGGGGAGGGGAAGAGGAGGGAGGGAGAGGGAGGGAGGGGGAGGGAGGGGAGGGAAGAGGAGGGAGGGAAGAAGAGGAGGGGGGAGGAAGAGGAGGAGGGGAAGAAGAGGAGGGAGGGAGGCGGGAGGGGAAGAGGAGGGAGGGAGGGAACCATAGAAAGTACAAAAATTTCTCTATAATGTTATACAAAAGAAAGCAAAGATGGCCGGCCCTCATAACTTTCTCTTGCTTTCATTAAATAACTCGTATACCTGATGGAAAGTGTACATGTATAATTTCCACTAATTACAATATCAACGATAATTAACACCGTCTTTTTTCATTATTTATTAATACTATTCATTAGCTATCTATGAAACTCCTTAATGAAGATGATACTAATAATAATAATAACAATAATAATAACAACAACAACAACAACAACAACAACAACAACAACAACAACAACAACAACAACAACAACAACAACAACAGATAGATTACATTATCTTACCTGTAGTATTATCTATATGTTATGACTAAGGCAAGTTGTCTGTCTTTCCAGGTAAGGTTGTGACCCCCACCCTACACCAGGTGACCTGACCTGACCACACCCGGCAGAGGTGAGTACTACCTCATGTTTATGTTTACAGATGTTACCATAGCAACAGTCAAGATGTGTTGATGTTAGCTGAGATGTGCTTCTGCCAGCTTGTAACCATAGCAACAGTCGGGATGTGTTGATGTTAGTTGATGTTGCCATAGCAGCCGTCGAGATGTGTTGATGTTACCATAGCAACAGGCGAGATGTGTTAATGTTACTATAGCAACGGTCGAGTTGTGTCGATGTTACCATAGCAACGGTTGAGATGTGTCACCATTAGTTGATGTTACCATAGCAACAGGCGAGATGTGTTAATGTTATAGCAACGGTCGAGTTGTGTCGATGTTAACATGGCAACGGTTGAGATGTGTCACCATTAGTTGATGTTACCATAGCAACGGTTGAGATGTGTCACCATTAGTTGATGTTACCATAGCAACGGTTGAGATGTGTCACCATTAGTTGATGTTACCTGCAACGGTTGAGATGTGTCACCATTAGTTGATGTTACCATAGCAACGGTTGAGATATGTCACCATTAGTTGATGTTACCATAGCAACGGTTGATGTTACCATAGCAACGGTTGAGATGTGTCACCATTAGTTGATGTACCAGCAACGGTTGAGTGTCAATTATTGATGTTACCATAGCAACGGTTGAGATGTGTCACCATTAGTTGATGTTACCATAGCAACGGTTGAGATGTGTCACCATTAGTTGATGTTACCATAGCAACGGTTGAGATATGTCACCATTAGTTGATGTTACCATAGCAACGGTTGATGTTACCATAGCAACGGTGAGATGTGTCACCATTAGTTGATGTTACCATAGCAACGGTTGAGATGTGTCACCATTAGTTGATGTTACCATAGCAACGGTTGAGATGTGTCACCATTAGTTGATGTTACCATAGCAACGGTTGAGATGTGTTGCTGTTGACGTAATCTAATATTCCTGTAACTATCTATCTATCTACACAGCGTATACTGTAGGTAAGTAGTGTGGACGATAGACACTTTAATAAGAGTTATGGAAAAACAATAACATACAATTTGGGTGGTGAGGAAATATGCTGTGTGTGTGTGTGTGTGTGTGTGTGTGTGTGTGTGTGTGTGTGTGTGTGTGTGTGTGTGTGTGTGTGTGTGTGTGTGTTGGGAAGTATGTGAGTGTGTGTTAGGGTATATATTTATTTGCGTATGTGTGTGTATATGTATAACAATTTTATACATACATACATACATACATACATACATAAATACATACATAACATTTACGTTCAGGTGGACTTTAATATGTAAATTTCTCTCCCAAACACCATCATTTGTCCACACTTCACATGACACGATTCATTTCACACAAACTCGAATGATAAAGTGAAAATAAACATTCTTGATTGTGATAAATGTTACTGATATGAATGGTTTAAAAGATCTTGTTGACTTTTATGTAATATTTTCACTCGAGAGAGAGAGAGAGAGAGAGGAGAGAGAGAGAGAATTTCCTGATCTGGACGACAAAAAAAAACATTTGACTTTATATTTTCATTCAGTTTTTTCCGTAACATTCACACAATTCCATTTCAGGGATCAACATTCACATTTCAGATGAACCGTGAATGTCATGAAACCTCGAACGTCACGTAAATTGGGTGTTCATACCTGCAATGAATTGGACCTATTTTATTTATTTACCTGTTGTGTTGACTTCATGCAATTTTTACTTCACGTACAACATCCATACTGACACACACACACACACACACACACACACACACACACACACACACACACACACACGCACACACACCCATGTTCAGAGGGGTTAGGTTAGGTCTGGTTATGAATAAAAGAGAGGGTGAGAGACTGGCAGTATGTGAGAGGAGTGAGAGGGATAAAGATGCAATAAGAGTTAGACGGAATAATAGGTAGGGAGAGGGATGTGAGAGGGAAGCGAGTACACACACAGACACACACACACACACAGTTTTTACACAGGACAGATCAAAGAGCTTATCTGAGGCACCAGTGACAGTCAGCTAACAACAGTGTTTGTGTGAAGCTCAGGTAATGCTTCTCTCTCTGTCTGTATATCACATTCTCTCTAGCTCTTACACGCACACACAAACTTGTTTATATATGACTGTCTGCCTGTCTTTCACACATAAACATACATACATGCATGCACCTTCCTTCTCTCTCTCTCTCTCTCTCTCTCTCTCTCTCTCTCTTTTCATCTGTGTCCACTAGGTGTGTGATAATTGTGTCTGGTTCTCAGTGATGCAGAGAATATAAAACCCTTTGTGCGTGTGTGTGTATGGATAGTATGTGTGTATGTATGTGTGTGTACTATATAATTTACCATCATTACACAACACCATCAAAACAACATCAACAACAACAATAACAAACTATAATATCACCATTACTGTACCAACTATAGGTCAAAGAATTATTTCCACCTTTCCCTTTAAAACAACAACAATGAAAAATACCCCACCTATTGCACCTGGTCACCAAAAAATATCAACATTGACTTCTAACAACCAATCGTGAGGCCGGGTTGAAATACCGAGCACCTGAATGACCCCAGTGAATAAAATGTAACTCTTATTCATTATAACAAAGGCACTAATGTTATTTTTCTCGCGGATTCTGATATCGGGTTTTTATGATCATGAAAGAGTCGAGTGATGGGTTTTTGTGTGTGTGTGTGTGTGTGTCTCTTTTGTTGTTGAAAACAATTAGACGGTCATGGAAACGGTCATGAGCGAGTTTATGTTTAGATACACACACACACACACACAGATATATATATAAAGAGAGAGAGAGAGAGAGATTAGCTCTAAACCCATAATATTCTTCGTCACAACTCAGCTGATATTTTTAAACACCACACTATATCGGGGTCGAGGAATCTGTTGTTTACGTCAAGTCAGCTGATTGCTCATCATTATATCGGTGAGGAACCTCTTGTTTACGTCAAGTCAGCTGATCACTCACCCACGCACCGATGGCAGCTCTTTGTAAACAACCTGGTGTTTACATTCTCGTATTCACTCGCTTATGACCTTGATGCGGGGGGGGTGGGTGTGGGGGGGTGTGGGGTTGTGGGTGTGGGGGGTGGTGGGTGTGGGGGTGGTGGGGTGTGGGGGTGGGTGTGGGGGTTGTGGGTGTGGGGGGTGAGGGTGGGGGTTGTGTGGGGGGTTGGGAGTGTGGGGGGTGTGGTTGTGGGTGGGGGGTGTGGGGTGTGGGGGTTAGGTTGTGGGTGTGGGGGTACTGTGTGTTTTTAACCTCACCTCCCCCATCTACTCCTCCCTCCTCCTCCCCTCCTCCTCCCTCCCTCCTCCTCCTCCTCCCTCCCTCAAGAGCTATGTTATGTGTCTTCATCCTAAAGTTCCTCTCTCTCTCTCTCCTCTTTCTGTCTTAACCTCCTCTTCCTCTTCCCCTCCTATCAAACCCCTCCTTCCTCTTCCTCTTCTTTCCTCCTCTTAACCCCTCCTCCTCCTTTCCATCAGGACATAAAGACCCCTTCCCCTCCTCCATCTCCCCTGAGAGGACTAACTACATGAGCCTAGGATGGGTCACCGTAAACCCCGTTGGTGACGTCAGCAGCTAAGGTCAACCAGACTTTAGGGTGACGGTAAAGGGCCTGAAACACCCTTACGTTAACACTACGTAGGGGTGTAATCTCTCGCTGAGGTGAGGTGGAGGTTTGGTTAGGTTTGGTTTGGTTTGGTTAGGTTTGGTTTGGTTAGGTTAGGTTTGGTTTGGTTTGGTTTGGTTAGGTTTGGTTTGGTTTGGTTTGGTTAGGTTTGCCAGGGGTTAGGTTTGGTTTGGCTAGGCTTGGGTTAGGTTTGGTTGGGTTAGGTTTGGTTAGGTTTGGTTAGGTTTGGTTTGGTTTGGCTTGGTTAGGTTAGGTTTGGCCTGGCTTGGGCTTAAGGCCTGGCCTGGTTTGGCTTGGTTAGGCCTGGCTAGGGTCTGGTTTGGTTTGGTTAGGTTTGGTTGTGGTCTGGCTTGGTTAGGTTAGGTCTTGGTTTGGTTTGGTTTGGTTTGGTTAGGTTTGGTTTGGGTTAGGTTTGGTTAGGTTAGGTTTGGTTTGGTTTGGTTTGGTTTGGTTTGGTTAGGTTTGGTTTGGTTAGGTTAGGGGCGTGAAGTTATTTATTTTCGTTTTGAGTTTTTTTGTTTGTTTGAGATTTAAAGTCTGGAAGTTTTGTCCTTTTCGCTGGAATGTTTTTGTGTAACTAATTGTAATATGTGTCTCCCTACCTCTCTCCCTCCCGCCCTACCTACCTCACTTGTCATTCCCTTCGGCTAAATATCTCCCTCACCCTCCCTCCCTCCCTCCCTCCTACCCTCCCTATCTCGTTATCCCCTGCGACCATGACTCCCTACTTCCCCCCCTCCCCCCCTCCCCCCCCTCCTTTCCCCCCTCACCCCTTATCTATCTCCCTTAACGTTTGCCCATTTGGCTCTGCCTAATGTATCAGGCTTTGGAGAGGGGGGAGGGGGAGGGTGTGTTGGGGAGGGGGAGGGTCGGTGGGGGAGGGGGAGGGGGAGGATGGGTGGGGGAAGGGGAAGGGGAGTTTGTGTAGGGGAAGGGGGAGAGTTTATGACATGTCCTTTCCATTACCGCAGCTGATAACCTTCCTCTGTGTGTGTGTGTGTGTGTGTGTGTGTGTGTAAGAGAAGTAGACAAAGAGACAGACATACAGTACACACACGCACACACATACAGTACATATGCACACACACACAGCTCAGACAGTGACATGACGGGAGGGATTTAAATGTTACTTAAATTAGCTAATAAATTGTACAGAGAAAGAGAGAGAGAGAGAGAGAGAGAGAGAGAGAGAGAGAGAGAGAGAGAGAGAGAGAGAGAGAGAGATAAACAAAGACAGAGATATTGATAAAGAGGCTTAAAAAAGTGATAGAGAGAGAATAAGAAAGAGATAGAGAGAGATAGAGAGAGACAATAAGTGTGTCAGGAGAAACAGGCGCCTTCCTCTTTAACTTGTGTTACGTAACCAGTTTGACATTTCATTACGATTTTTCTGAACACAGCCTTAGTGTTCCCTCCCTCTTACCTACCTCTCCCCCTTCTACTCTTCATCACCCTTCTCTCTCATCCCTTCAATACCTTCCCCCTTACCCTCTTTCCCCCTTACCCTCTTCCCCCTTACCCTCTATCTTTCACCGCTGACTTCACCTCTTCACACACCCCCCACTCCGTCTTTCATTCTTCCCTCTTCCTTCCCTCTCAACACCACCTCTCATCCCGTACTTCCCCACTCATCATGAAATACAGACAAATGGCTTACCTGGAGACCAAGCCCCTCAGGTGAACTATGAACCAATTATCACCTGGCCACGAAAAGTTAACTAGTAATGTCGTATATATCAGCAGGTGTATAAATATGTAGTTAATTAGTTTTGATATTTGTCGATGATAAAAATTAATTAGAGGCGAATATTTTTGATGGAGTTTCATATTTTATTAAATTTGCATATACACAGACAGATACATACATACATACATACATACATACATACATACATATATACATACATACATACATACATACATACATACATCACCTCCCTGGAAGCCTTAGGGTGATTAAACTTCATGTGCTGGGGGTTAATGTTTAGGTGTATTTGTTTGACGTAATTTCAGTAGTGTTATAGTCTTATTTGCACAGCTATTGTAAGTTAAACCCTATTCAGATATTGTAATTAATGCTATTTACATGTTATTGTGCTGGGCTTATGGTGTAATGCTGTGTGTGTGTGTGTGTGTGTGTGTGTGTGTGTGTGTGTGTGTGTATGTGTATGTGTATGTGTGTGTGTGTGTGTGTGTGTGTGTGTGTATGTAAACAATCTTTTTTGTGGTAGGAAGAAGGAGAAAATGAAGAGAAGAAGAAGATGAAGAAGAAAATAAGCAATAAATAAGTATGATAAGGACAAACCGATAAAAAAAAACCCAAGAATAAACAACAAAAATAATAATAATTTAAACATTGTCATATATATTGTTATTGTTATTCTTTAATGTTTATATCTGTTTATTTTCTTAAGTGTTTAGCAAGAATGAATTAATATTTATACAAGAACGTGACGTATGAGAGAGAGAGAGAGAGAGAGAGAGAGAGAGAGAGAGATAATGACTAATAAACACTCAGTTTAATTATTTATACACACGTCTTTTATCACTGTTTTTGTCTCTGTTAGTAGATAGATAGATAAATAGATAGATAGATAGATAGATAGATAGATAGATAGATAGATAGAGAGATAGATAGATAAATAGACAATAAAAGAGACTAAGAGACAGAGGAAAAAAAATAAAATATAGACAAAAATATAAAATAAATAGACCGAAAGAGAAACAGAGAAAATAAACAATAAAAGAGAAATAAAGAGAACAGAATAAAGAGAGAAATAGGGAAAAACAAATAATAAAATCAATCTCTTCTTCATTTTTCCATCAACTGTTGTCATGAAAAATTTCCCTCGTGGCCATCCATCAACGTCTTCAAGGATTACCTCCCCACCCCCCCCACCCTTGAAGGACGACCTCATGGAAAGCACTCACCCTCCACGTTGACTCTTGAGGTGGTCCTTGTGGGTTTTTTTTTTTTGAGAGAGTCCTTGTGGCATAGTGGTCCTCTAGGATGTGGGATATATGGTCTCTTCTTCTCTTTTTTTTTTTTTTCTCTTTTCTCTCTCTCAGGACTAACTTATTATCGCCTTTCTCTTTGTCTCTTCACGAGAGAGAGAGAGAGAGAGAGAGAGATTATAGATGGGTGGAAAGGAATGGTTTTAGGTGAGGGAGAGAGGGAGGGGAGAGGGAATAGAGGGGTAGAGTGAGAGGGGTGTGTGGGGGGAGGAAAGGAATTATGTTAAGAGTAGTAGGGGGAGTGAGGTAATGAGGAGGGGGAGAGGGAGGAGAGATCTTAAGTGCAGGGAGTTAGAAGGAAATGCAGATGAGTGGGGGAGGAAAGGAGAGGGGGGGTGCTAGGGGAGGGGAGGTTAAGTGAGGGAGGGCGGAGACGGAATGGTAGTAGGCAGGGAGGGTAGAGAGGAGGGGAGGGGAGAAGGAATGGTAGTAGGGAGGGAGGGTAGAGAGGAGGGGAGGGGAGAAGGAACGGTAGTAGGGAGGGGAGGGGAGAAGAAAGGGTAGTAGGGAGGTGGGGAGGGTAGGAGGAGAGGAAGGGGAGAAGGAATGGTAGTAGGGAGGTGGGGAGGGTAGTGAGGAGAGAGGAAGGGGAGAGGGTGGGTGAAAAGATGATTGGTGTTTTTAAGGATATAGAGGGGAGGGTGAGAGGTTGAGTGAAGGGGGAGAGGAGGAGGAGGGAGATGGGAGGGGAGATGGGAAGGATGTATACCGTAAGTAGTTTGACGAAGTAATATTCACTTTGGAAATCGATGGTAAATTCTTCCACCTCTCTTACACTATAGATCCATTCAGTAGTTTGAATTTTTCTCGCTCTTAAAAATTTCTAAAATGTTTTGTCTATGTTAAAATTTATTATTATTATTATTATTATTATATATTATTATTATTATTATTATTATTATTATTATTATTATTATTATTGTTATTATTATTATTATTATTATTATTATTATTATTATTATTATTTATTATTGTTATTATTATTATTATTTTATTATTATTTTTGTTATTATTAGTAGTACTGTAGTAGTAGTAATAGTAGTAGTATCATTATTATCATTATTTCCCCATCCTCTTCGTGTTTATCACCCATTATCTCTCATTTCCTGCCATCGTTACACATTATCGACTCTTTCCTTGACCTTTGTGGAACAGGAAGTGTAGAGAAAGGTCAACAGCCTTATCACTTCCTGTTCTCTCCTTCTCTCTTCTCTCCCTGCATCCTTCTCTCCCTTCCTC
This sequence comes from Homarus americanus, assembly GCF_018991925.1. NCBI lineage: Eukaryota > Metazoa > Arthropoda > Malacostraca > Decapoda > Nephropidae > Homarus > Homarus americanus. Next base: position 146,467 of record NW_024723387.1, read on the forward strand.
CTATCCCATTTCGCTTTTCCTTCCTGTTCATCTCTTTCTCCCCCTACTCTCTTCTCCCCTCTCTCCCCATACACTAAACATCTCATTAACAGACACAAGATCTCGGTATATATATGTGTGTGTGTGTGTGTGTGTGTGTGTGTGTGTGTAAAGAGCCAGCCGGGTCCCCATTCACAACAGGGTCGACTAGGGACGCCCCGACGTGATCTAGTAACCATTAGCCCTGGTACCTTTAAAAGACTTCGTTTATTGTCTTCTTCCATTTGTCTTTTTCTTCCTTAAGTTTTTATCTCATTCGTAAGTTTGGTTTTTGGTTTTTAATTATTATTTTTTATTATTTTTTTTTATTTTCTTTCTATTTCATTTGTCTTTTTTTATTCTTTAATTTATGTTTTGGTTTTCTTTCTCTCTTCTCTTCTCTTCTCTTCTCTCCATATCCCTCTTCATCTTTCTCTTCTCTCCATTTCTCTCTCCATCTTTGATTTATTCCACCATTTATCATCTTCCTCTGTTATTCCCCTCTCTGTCTTTCTCCTTAGCTTCATTCGTTCGTTTATTTCCCTTATTTATTGCCTCTTCCTCCTTGCCTCCCATTCACTGTTAAGTTGTTTGTGAGTCTCTGGGGCCTCGTTCATTTGTTTGTGTCCTTGTTAAATGGGTTTGTTTGTTTTCACCCAGATGTATGTTTGTGTTTATGTTTGGCTGTTTGTGTCTGTGTGTGCGTGTTTGTGTGTACGTGTTTGTGTATGTGTGTTTGTATATGTGTGTGTGTGTGTGTGTGTGTGTGGTGTGTGTGTGTGTGTGTGTGTGTGTGTGTGTGTATTTGTTTCTTTGTTTAGCCTTGCATTGCATGTACAGACAGACAGACAGACAGACAGACAGAGAGACAGACAGACATATAAACAGACAGACAGACAGACAGACAGACAGAGAGACAGACAGACATATAAACAGACAGACAGACAGACAGAGACAAATAACACACCCTAAAATGTACCAAAATACCCACAAATAAGATGGACAGGTCGACCTTGAAGACAGGAGGAGGAGGAGGAGGTCGTGGACATGACAGTAGTCAAGCAACCTGAAGGAGGAGGGGTGGGGAGGGGGGAGGGGGTAGGTGGTGATGGTGGTAGTGAAGATAGTGGTGGTAAGTGGTGATGGTGGATGGTAGAAGTGGTGGTAGTGGGGGAGAATGGTGAGCAGTGGTGATGGTGGGTGGTGGTGGTGGTGGTAGTGGTGATGGTAGGTAATGGGTGGTGATGGTGGGTGGTGGTGGTGTGGTGGTAGTGGTGATGGGGGGTATGGGTGGTGATGGTGGTAGGTAGTGGTGGTGGTGGTTGATGATGGATGATAGTAATAGGTGGTAGTGGTGATGGTGGGTGGTAGGTAATGGGTGGTAGAATGGGTAATTTGGAGAGTTCAGGGAGAACCGTGAGCCAGGAATAGGGCGTGATGGGCGGTTATGGGGCATGATGGGGTGAAGAGGGGATGAAGTGGGGTTATGATGGGAAGAAGAGAGAGACAGAGAGACAGAGAGACAGAGAGACAGAGACAGAGAGACAGAGATAATAAACACAATGTCATCAGTAAGTGAAAAGCAGAAGAAAGAAGATGATGATGATAGAAAAAGAAGGAGGAGGAGAGAGAGAATAAATAAGTGCATGAATAAAGAGATAAAGGAATGATAGACGAATAACTGAAACATAATAAGCTTAGTTTGACCCCTGACCTCCAGCTTTGACCTTGACCTGTAATGCTGACCTTTAGATAATAATAATAATAATAATAATAATAATAAAGACAGTAATTACGAATAAAGAGACAGACATAATTGATAAATAATGGAGGAACAGACGGGTGGTTTTAACTCTATATAATTATCAGGAATGTGAAGCTGACTTAATGAACTCACTTTAATATAACCCGGCCAAGGTGTACCCATGATCCTTGCCAGCTGAGGCTCTCTCTCTCTCTCTCTACAGTGACAGAGAGAGAGAGAGAGAGAGAGAGAGAGAGAGAGCACCCAACAAACAAACCTAATCTTGGCCCGTCATCGTCGACACAGGTGAGACGTCAGCTAATTAAGGTATATACGTGTTATCATCAAGGTAATTATGTTCATATGTGTCAACACCTTAATGTCTATCACCTGGGGGTCGATAGATAGATAGATAGATGGATAGATGGATAGATAGATAGATAGATAGATAGATAAAATCACAATTAACATTTAAATATAGAGGGATAAAATATACTGATTAATCAACCTGTCCAAACTTCATTACTGTGTGTGTGTGTGTGTGTGTGTGTGTGTGTGTGTGTGTGTGTGTGTGTGTGTGTGTGTGTGTGTGTGTGTGTGATAAAATTATTCTTATCTTGTGTAATAAATTGCTAAGGAGTTGATAGCTCTGGAGGTGACGTAGGTTTGGTACTACTACTACTATTACTACTACTACTACTACTAATAATAATAATAATAATATAATAATAAACCTATCACACCAAAACAAACACACAATAAAAAAAACACTGACTTGAAAAACACACCAACAATCCCCCGACACACACACACACACACAAATTACACCTGCGAAATTAACCTTTGCATTACCATATTGAGTGACACGGCTTCTCGTGCAGGAAACACTAAAATATATCTTTCATATGAGATTAATCCTTTTTTTTCCATGTCCACAGGTAAAACTTTTTTTCGTCTACCTGTGATTGAAAACTTTATATGTCATTTGCATAGAGACTGATATTGAACGAGAGGGAAAAAGAGTTATTTGATGATGTGGTGTTTCATATCTCTTCTGTCTCTTCTCTCTCTTTACATGTCAAGATCAATTACTTGAGTTGGGGTTTATAGTCAGAAAACGGGGTATATATTTGTGTGTGTGTGTGTGTGTGTGTGTGTGTGTGTGTGTGTGTGTGATAAATAATTTACATAGCATTACGACATAGTAGAGAGTCTAATCATAGTAGATAGCTCTTTACCAGACAGAGTATAGCACTTACATAGAAGGGAAATATTCCATAGCACTTCGCTAGTATACGTAACTGGGAGTATACATAGCAGCTTATTCATATAGCACTGTGTATAGTAGTGTGTATAGGGAGAGAGGGGAGAGAGAGAGAGAGAGAGAGAGAGAGAGAGAGAGAGAGAGGAGAGAGAGGAGAGAGAGAGAGAGAGAGAGCTCTCTATCGTGATAATTATAATCCAGCTAAGGTGAGACCATGTGATCATTAGAAGGGGGGGGGGGGAAAGGGGAGGTAGGAAAGGGGGAGATAAGAGGAAAGGGGGAAGAGGGTGAGAGGGAAGGAGGAATAGGGGATGAGAGGAAGAAGGATAAGAGGGATAAGATAAGAGAGAGAGAACGTAGAGAGAAAGAGGGGAGATAAAAGAGAAGGTAGAAAGACGATAGGTGTGGAGAGAGAGAGAGAAGAGGGGAAGAGAGAGAGAAATTGAGGAGGGAAGGGAAAAAGAAAGATAAAAGAGAGGTAGAACGGAATGAAGGAGAGAAGGGAAGGAAGAAGGAAGGAGCTGAGGCTGGAGGGGAGAGAGAGGGAGGGAAGGAAGGGAAGAGAAGGGAGAGAAGGACGTACTCAAGGGGTTAAATATCGTACCTAAGTAAAACAGAATAATTTAACCTACGTATCTTTGAGACGTTAGTTAAATAGCCTTTCATAGGTCAAAGTGTGTGTGTGTGTGGAGGAGGAGGAGGAGGAAGAAGAAGAAAGAGGAGGAAGAAGAAGAAGAGGAGGAGGAGGAAGAAGAAGAAGAAGAGGAGGAGGAGGAGGAGGAAGAGAAGCAGGTGAAAGTTTGGTCTAATGTATTTCATTAAGTAGGAAGAGGAAGAAGAAGAGGAGGAGGGAGGGGAAGAGGAGGGAGGGTAGGTGGGGAAGAGGGGAAGGCGAAAAGGAGTGAGGGAAGGGAGGTGGGGAACGAAGCAGGAGGGGAGGAGGTGTAGAAGGATGACGAGGAGAGAGAGAGAGAGAGAGAGAGAGAGAAAACTAAAGAGACGGGAGAAAGAAAACGAGGCAATGGAAGACAGAGATAGATATATATAAAGAGACAGAGAGGATGTGATAAAGAGACAGACAGATAGACAGACATGGTGAGGTTTTGATGATGGATTATATTTAGACGAACAGACAGACAGATAGACAGACAGGCAGAGAAGACATAAATACACAAAGATAGAAATATAGACAATCAAAAAAGATAGATAGACAGACAGGAAGACAGATAGACAGACAGACAGACAGACAGACAGATAGCGCAGGATCAAACCGCCACAGCCACTAAGGATCACAACAGCCTGAAGGTACCAGTCGAAGCTCCGCCCTTCCCGCGCTAGAGAGAGAGCGAGAGAGAGTGAGGGAGAGCGAGAGAGGGCGAGAGAGTGAGGGAGAGCGAGAGAGGGCGAGAGAGAGTGAGGGAGAGCGAGAGAGGGCGAGAGAGAGCGAGGGAGAGCGAGAGAGAGAGAGGGGAGGAGGAGGAGGAGGAGGAAATGAGAGGGAGGAAGTGGGAAGAGGGACGATAAAAGTAATGGAGAGAGAAAGAGACAAACAGAAAAATGATGATAGTGGGAGATTATGGTGGAAAAGGAGAAGGAAGGGAGGGATAAGAGAGATGGAAGGAGGAGTGGGAAGGATGGGTGGATGGTGGGAGGGAGGGAGAAAGGAAGGGGAAGGAAGGAAGGATGGATGGCGGGAGGGAGAAATAAAACTGAAAAATAATATGATAGTAGATAGAAGGAGAAGAATGAGAGGAGACAGAGAGAGAAGGATAGATCGAGGAGTGCGAGGGAGGGAGGGAGGGAGGAGGAACGGCGGGAGAGAGAGAGAGAGAGTGAGGACGGCCAGCTCGCCACACCTCCAGTCATACCTGTTGTTTCACTCGTAGGGAGCGCGCCTCGCACCACGCTCCGACCTGTTGTGCTGGGCAACCCGGCTCGTTGGGGCCCTCTCTCGGGAGCCCTAGCCTTCGGGGGCCCTTTTTCGGGAGCCCTAATCGTCGGGGTACCCTCTGTCGGGAGCCCTAGCCTTCGAGGACCCTTCTATCGGGAACCCTAACTGCCTAGGACCCGTCTATTGGAAGCCCCAAGCCTTCGGGGACCCTGTCTGTCGGGAAGACCTAAGCGTTGGGCGCCCCTTCTAGACTATCTTTTGGGATCTCTAGCCGTCGGGGCTTCTCTATTGGGAAGCCCTAAGCGTTGGAGACCCTGTCTAGACTGTCGGGGACCCATCTCTTGGGACCCTCAGCCGTCGGGGCCTCTCTGTCAGAAAACCTCAAACGTTAAGGACCCTTCTATTGAGGTCCTTAACCTTCTGGGACCCTCTGTCGGGACCCCAAGCTTTTAGTGACCTGTCTGTCGGCAACCCTAGAAATCAGGGCCAGTCCATGAGGAGCCCTGAGCCCCTAAGTGCTCCACCCACACCCCCGCAACACAACGGTAAATTGAGACTCCAGTGTTTATATACATACGCAGAAAACCAAACTGAATTAAGAGAAATGTTTACGACGAAATATCCCCGACGTGTGTTGATATATCTATGGTGTAATATTTAACATGGTAACTCGAGATACAGTTTGTGTTGACGTAGTTATGGACACGATGTTAATATGGATAGTTAACAGTGAGCTCTTGTTGTCCCTGTGTTCGAAACTGGTGATTTATATTCGAGTTTCTGTGAGAGTAATTGACAACTTTTAGGTGTTTCGTTTCGCCGTGTGTGTGTGTGTGTGTGTGTGTGTCAGTCTCACGTGATGGCCATAGATGATGTTTACAGTGACCTAGATTTGTGTTAATTTCCGTCTTGTAGAATTGAAACCCAGTTCTCTAGGTGATGTTATTCAGTTTAACATGTTAGTTTCAGCGGTGATTCATATGTATCTGAAATGAACTGAATTTGTATTAGTGTTTTGATGTTAATAATGTAAAGGAAACATATAATTTGGTGATCAATTTAACAATGTGATTAAATATGTTTACATAATAGAAACTAATTTTGTTTATAATCCAAC
>NW_024723387.1:155000-157500 GCF_018991925.1 Homarus americanus
TAATTTTTACAATGGTTGGGACTGGGCTGTTCTTATAGCGATCAGTTCGTGCACGTATGGGCTGGATGCGGTTGTGGTGTCGAACAGCAATTCTCGGGCTGTGTGTGTGTGTGTGTGTGTGTGTGTTTATACCATATACATGCTAGATACTATATACACACATATATACAGGGTTGTGTATGTAGGGTGTGTATGGCTGTGTATATTGGTGTTTGTTGATCTCTCTCTCTCTCTCTCTCTCTCTCTCTCTCTCTCTAGTAGACATACAATATACCTCAAGGCCAGACAGACAGACAGACAGACAGACAGCCAGCCAGACATACAGCCTCCCACCTGTTACCTGTCACACCTTACCTGTCATTAGTGTCAAGGATGAGTTATATATTACTGACAGTCTCACCTGGCTGACACTCGAGGTGCATAAAGAGGTTAATGAAGTGTTTTACCTGGCGTGTTGTAGTGCAGGTGCTTCTGTTGTTTGGGGCGGTATCTGTGTCTGTCTGTCTGTCTGTCTGTGTTTCTCTCTCTTTCTTCCTGTGTATCTTATCTCTTTCACTATCTGTCTGTCTGTCTATTTATATGTATGCATGTCTGTATGTATGTATGTATATATATGTCTGTATGTATGTATGTATGTATGTATGTATGTATGTATGTATGTATGTATGTATGTATGTATGTATGTATGTATGTATGTATGTATGTATGTATGTATGTATGTATCACTTGCTCACTGACAGATATACGGACACAAACCTAAATAAACGACAATATTTCAGTAATTACTTCAGCAACATAATATTCATTTTATTACTTATATTAAGACCTGTACATACTTATAAATAGTGTGTACTTATAATAATTATAACACTGAAGGAAATGCTTGGTGGATTCTTGCCATGAGGAACGTGACTTAGTGAATAGTTGTGTGTGTGTGTGTGTGTGTGTGTGTGTGTGTGTGTGTGTGTGTGTGTGTGTGTGTGTGTGTGTGTGTGTGTGTGTGTGTGCCCCGCACTGAATTACACAGATTCTCTCGCCTCGTGCAGCTGGTAGTTAGGTGTGGTAGGGCTGTTAATAAGCAGTTAGTGTTGTAGTGAAAAGAAATATTCACACACACACACACACACACACACACATATATTTTCCTATTTTATTTATCTAAGCGTCATTTGTTCTGTCTATTTGTGTTTATTTCTGTCTGTGTCTGTCTGTCTGTCTGTCTTTGTCTCTCTTTCTCTATCTAATTTGATGTGTTTTTTGCCTTTCAGACTATTCTTGCTTTGTTTTCTCTCTACCAGTTTCTCTCTATCTCCCCCCTGTCTCCTTCACCTCCCTCTTGTCTCCTTCTCTTCCTCCCTTTCACTGAGGTCCTTCCTTCTAAATGATGACATTCTGTACCCTGCCTGTTTTGTGTGTGTGTGTGTGTGTGTGTGTGTGTGTGTGTGTGTGTGTGTGTGTGTGTGTGTGTGTGTGTGTGTGTGTGTGTGTGTGTGTGTGTGTGTGTGTGTGTGTGTGAGGCCTCAAGATGAATTAAAAGAGCATTAAATTAATAGTGAGGAGAGTGAGTAAGGTCTCAGTGAGGTAAGGTCTCTAGTGAGGTAAGGTCTCTCAGTGAGTAAGGTCTCTAGTGAGGTAAGGTCTCTCAGTGAGGTGGAGTCTCTCAGTGAGGTAAGGTCTCTTAGTGAGGTGGAGTCTCAGTGAGGTAAGGTCTCCAGTGAGGTAGGTCTCTCAGTGAGGTAAGGTCTCTCAGTGAGGTAAGGTCTCTCAGTGAGTAGGTCTCTCAGTGAGGTAAGTCTCTCAGTGAGGTAGGTCTCTCAGTGAGGTGGAGTCTCTCAGTGAGGTAAGGTCTCTCAGTGAGGTGGAGTCTCAGTGAGGTAAGGTCTCTCAGTGAGGTAAGGTCTCTCAGTGAGTGGAGTCTCTCAGTGAGGTAAGGTCTCTCAGTGAGGTAGGGTCTCTCAGTGAGGTAAGTCTCTCAGTGAGGTAAGGTCTCTCAGTGAGGTAAGGTCTCTCAGTGAGTGGGAGTCTCTCAGTGAGTAAGGTCTCTCAGTGAGGTAAGGTCTCTGTGAGTGGTCTCTCAGTGAGGAAGGTCTCAGTGAGGTAGGTCTCTCAGTGAGGTAATGTCTCAGTGAGGTAAAAGATCTCGGAGGTGAGGTGAGTCTCTCAGTGGTGGATCTCTCAGTGGGGTAAAGGTCTCTCAGTGAGGTAAGGTCTCTCAGTGAGGTAAGGTCTCTCAGTGAGGTAAGGTCTCTTAGTGAGGTAAGGTCTCTCAGTGAGGTAAGGTCTCTCAGTGAGGTAAGGTCTCTCAGTGAGGTAAGGTCTCTCATTGAGGTAAGGTCTCTCAGTGAGGTAAGGTCTCTCAGTGAGGTAAGGTCTCTCAGTGAGGTAAGGTCTCTCAGTGAGGTAAGGTCTCTCAGTGAGGTAAGGTCTCTCAGTGAGGTAAGGTCTCTCAGTGAGGTAAGGTCTCTCAGCGAGGGAGGCCGAGAGATGACGACTCAGGAAC
>NW_024723387.1:160000-165000 GCF_018991925.1 Homarus americanus
ATCTTGTTACCGGCTGGTCGTGGTAGCCTCCGGTGGTGAGTGAGTCCCTCTTGTTCTCACCCACCTGTTGAGGGAGAGGGGGGGGGGGCGGGGGGGCGGGGGTAGATGTGTTGGTATTAATGTTTTGAAAGTAAGTTAGGAGGTGACAGACAGACGGACGGACAGACGTATCCTCCTACATCAATATGTCAACCAATATAACACTGAATTATTAACCCAAATTGAACAACAAAATACATATTCCAGTTTATAATATATTAATATAACTCTTATAAAAGACTAAATATCATTCATCAAAATTTATATATATGCAAATAAATACAAATATTTATATAAACAAAGGTATTTGATGGTGTCATTGAGGTTGTTCTAGAAGCATCAATAGTGATTTACATATATGTAAATTATCGTTGCCGTCAAGCAGTTGGAATGTTGGGGAGACAGTCAGAAGCCGTCACGCTCTAACTATCTGCCACCTGGGCTTGTTACAGGTAAACACGCCTCTAATTGGCTGTCGGCATTGGTGAAGGACAGTGCCACTAGACGTCACTTTGGTGTACACGAACAACAAAGTGCACACGAGTAATGCGTACATGTATGTATATACACATAAATACACCTACACTAATGTACATACAAAACTTGTACTGTCAGATTTTTATAGGGAAAGTGTAGAGATGAAATAACGAGAGGGACAGAGAGAGGATAAGCAGCTTTAATGCCAGGTCGTATATTGAGTTTGTTAACAACCGTATGACTGGTCCAGAGGTGGCCTTGATGAGAGAGAGAGAGAGAGAGAGAGAGAGAGAGAGAGAATGTCTGAAAAGGTTTATAAATTCATTTCATTTGAATTTATTATAATCTGCTGTAGGGAGAGACTGTGTTTTTTATAGAAAAGTATTTACATTATTTTTAAATTGCTGTGGGGCATCATGTTAAAGGGGTTTAGCCGTCTTCAAGGGGTTAAGTCATAGTATTCAAGGGGTTAAGTCGTCGTATTCAAGGGTTAAGTCGTCGTATTCAAGGGTTAAGTCGTCGTATTCAAGGGTTAAGTCGTCGTATTCAAGGGGTTAAGTCGTCGCATTCAAGGGGTTAACTCATCGTATTGAAGAGGTGAGGGGGGGTTAAGTCGTCGTATTCAAGGGGTTAACTCATCGTATTGAAGAAGAGGTGAGGGGGGAAGTCGTCGTATTCAAGGGGTTAACTCATCTATTGAAGAGGTGAGGGGGTTAAGTCGTCATATTCAGGGTTAATCGTAGAGAGGTGAGGTTAAGTCGTCGTATTCAAGGGTTATCATCTTATTGAAGAGTGAGGAGGGGTTAAGTCGTCGTATTCAAGGGGTTAACTCATCTTATTGAAGAGGTGGGGGTTAAGTCGTCGTATTCAAGGGGTTAAATAATAAAAAAAATACTATATAAGTAATATTATAGAAGTAACTATTTCATCGACCTCACCTTATTATGTTCAGCCCCAAAATAATTAAAATAATCATTTAATTAGTATATTAATTATTATCAGTTCAGAGTTTAGAAATTATCTGGGTTAAAGGAAATAAATTTAATCTCGGGGCAAAATATTTATCTCCTTTAAGCACTTTCTATGTGTTTTTTTCTTTCCTAGTGGAGCCTCGACCCAAGACAGAGCCCTTCACATTCCTGGATTAAAACAAAGGATTTTTTTTTCATCTATCTTGACCTTGAGAGCCCAGCCAATGTCATTTATTATCCTTGGTTAAAGACAAAGGATTTTTCATTTTTTTTCCTACCTTAGCCTCGAGGTCTCATATAACTCCCTACACCATCCTGGGTTAAAAAACAATACATTCTCTTCATATTTTTTTCCTACCTTTGCCTCGAGTTCTCATACAACGCCCTACACCATCCTAGGTTAAAAAACAATACATTCTCTTCATATTTTTTTCCTACCTTAGCCTCCAGGTCTCATATAACTCCCTACACCATCCTGGGTTAAAAAAACAAACAAAATACTTTGTATATATTTTTGTGTGTATCAAAAACAAAACATTTCACGTTTGTTTTTCTTACCCAAAAACCTGGAGTAGCCAATCACCAGGCTGGATATATAACAAAGGCAGACTGTGAAGTGCGTTAGAGTTTCATGGTTCTTTTGTGTTCGTCTTGGTGAAGAAAAACACGTGAGCAGTTTTTTATAAGAATTTGAATTTTTCTTTATGGTTTTAATTATATTAGACATGTGATGCATTTATTGTGGTCTTTGTTCTGCCTCTTTCTTCATTTGTCTATGTCTCTTTCTTTCTTTATGTCTCTTGCTTTCTTTGTCTCTCTTTTTGTTTCGGTCTTTTTCTCTCTCTTTTATTCTCTATCTTTCTCTGACACACACACACTCACACACCGACAATAACACTCACACGTAGGACAATTTCACCTCACAATCCTCTCATGTTGTTTGACTTCCCTTTATCACACACCTGTTCGGCTAATTACCTTTATGTAATTGGCAGTTGAAGGTAATAGCTACCGTGACGTCACCCTTCACATTGTTCATAAGCTCGGTAATTTCACCCTGATCTAATATACCGTTGATGAAGACTGGGATAGGACGCTGCTCGCTATTGGCAAATTTGATTACATTTTCCATGTGACTTTGGGAAGGAAGGGGTAACTTAGATAGGTTGATTGTGCCTTGTAGTTTGTCGCATCTGCAGGCGGGGGTGTTGTGGTAGTGTTACTAATGGGTGTTGTGGTTGTATTACGAGCTGGTGGGTGTTGTGGTACTATTACTAGGTGGTGGGTGTTGTGATTACGTAATTAATTCCGGTGAGAGAGAGAAAAAAAAAGAGGAAGAAAGAGAAAGAGAGAGAGAGGGAGATGAGGGTCACATTAAAGATACATAACTCATATACATAATAAAATTAAAAAAAAAATTTACATACAATATACACAAGTTATTTCTCTTCCCCTCAAAGTTGGGATAATAAAATTCACGAGTTTATTAACAGTTAGTAGGATATGAATAACATAGATATACATTTATCTCTTCATTATGTATACAGAGATATACATATGGATACAATCAAACACGCACGAGAATACAACTATAAATATGAATGTTAGAGTTTGTTAAGGTGTAAGTGTGTTAATATTAAAGGGTGTTCAGGTTAGAGTGTGTTGAGGTACGAGTGTGTTGAGGTACGAGTGTGTTGAGGTTCGAGTGTGTTGAGGTACGAGTGTGTTGAGGTTCGAGTGTGTTGAGGTACGAGTGTGTTGAGGTTCGAGTGTGTTGAGGTTCGAGTGTGTTGAGGTTCGAGTGTGTTGAGGTACGAGTGTGTTGAGGTGCGAGTGTGTTGAGGTACGAGTGTGTTGAGGTTCGGGGTGTGTTGAGGTTCGAGGTGTGTTCAGGTCCGGTGTCTTGAGGTACGAGTATTGTTGAGGAGTTCGAAGTAATGTTGAGTACAGTGTGTTGAGGTCGAGTGTGTTAATGTTAGAGTGTGTTAATGTGAGTGTGTGTTAATGTTAGGGTGTGTTAATGTGAGGGGTGTATTATCAGTAGAGTGTGTTAATGTGAGGTGTGTTAATGTGAGAGTGTGTTAATGTGAGAATGTGTTAATGTTAGAGTGTGTTATGTTAGAGTGTGTGTGTTAAGAAGTGTGTTAATGTTAGAGTGTGTTAATGTTAGGTGTGTTAATGTGAGGGGTGTGTGTGTTAGAGTGGTAATGTGAGGTGTGTTAATGTTAAAGTAAGCTGAGATTAGGTGTGTTAAGGTGTGAGTGGAGAATTGCTTGGACACACTCACTCCCTTTACCCCAGCAACAAACATGTTCTGGGAGAGCCTGAACACACCTGCTCTCTCTCTCTCTCTCTCTCTCTCTCTCTCTCTCTCTCTCTCTCTCTCTCTCTCTCTCACGTAATATAAAGCTTCCCATTCTTTCTCATTACTGTTAATTATGCTCAGGTGTTATTGTTCACCTTACCTACAGTACACAATATTATTATTTCTTTTTTCTTTTCTTTTTCATTTCTTTTAGTTTTGCTTCATCATCATCATCATTTTCTTCTTCTTCTTCTTTTTTAGTTTTTATTATTATTATTATTATTATTATTATTATTATTATTATTATTATTATTATTATTATTATTATTATTATTATTATTATTATTATTATTATTATAATTTAGGGATAATTAACCTAGATTATTTTGACTTTTAAGGGGGGGGTGTAGGAGGAGGGGCCAAAATAGATGTGTTTTTTAATTGGTTATTTTCCCCAGCGCGATTGAAATGGTGATTACTGATTGGCTGATCAAAGAGTGGTCAAATGGGACTGGTTTTCTGGCCCACTGGAATTTGTACCCGTAGACGAACAGACAGGCAGACAGACAGACAGGCAGACAGATAGACAGACAGACAGACAGACAGACAGACAGACAGACAGACAGACTTAACCTTTGTATCATGACGAAATAGCGTAATTAACGTAGGATGATGAGTGTGATGATTTAACCCCTTGAATATGATGATTTAACCCATTGAATATGATGATTTAAATCCTTGAGTATGATGATTTAACCCATTGAGTATGATGATTTAACCCCTTGAGTATGATGATTTAACCCCTTGAGTATGATGATTTAACCCATTGAGTATGATGATTTAACACCTTGAGCTTTATGAACCTACATCAGCCGGATATAACAACCAGGTATAACAGCCAGATATGTCAGGTCGTGTCCGGTTCGTCATGTCACCAGTAGATCAATAAACTAGCGGGCATCTTCCACCACCTGCGGGGAGAATGTTACCTGCTGAAGGTGATACTAGGGGAGGAATATTACCTGTTAAAGGGTGGGGATATTGCCTATGCCTCACCTGTCCAAGGGATAAATGTTATATTCATGTCACGTGATGTCCGGAAGGGGTGGCTGAGTGGCTGGGGGTTAAGTACCATAACTCAGAGGTACCCTTTGTCGACCTCTCTATCCTCTATCTACTCGGGTGAGGCGGGTCGAACAGCTGACTTC
>NW_024723387.1:167500-180000 GCF_018991925.1 Homarus americanus
ATCTATATAAATCCTTAACAACGATCAATATAAATCCTTAACAACTATCTATATAAATCCTTAACAACGATCTATATAAATCCTTAACAACGATCAATATAAATCCTTAACAACGATCAATATAAATCCTTAACAACGATCTATATAAATCCTTAACAACGATCAATATAAATCCTTAACAACTATCTATATAAATCATAACAACGATCTATATAAATCCTAACAACGATCTATATAAATCCTTAACAACTATCAATATAAATCATAATAACGATCAATATAAATCCTTAACAACGATCTATATAAATCCTTAACAACGATCAATATAAATCCTTAACAACGATCGATATAAATCCTTAACAACGATCTATATAAATCATAACGATCAATATAAATCCTTAACAACGATCTATATAAATTCGTTGAAACAAATACAGATGTTTATATATGAGACTTCAGCTCTCTAGACAGGTGAATAACTTAAGCTCTAGACAGGTGAATGACTTAAGCTCTCTAGACAGGTGAATGACAGGTACGGTAAAATAGCCTAAATGTCCAGTTGCTGTGTTGAGGAGCGGCTGTCTGTTTGTCTGTCTATATTTGGTGGACAAATCTCATTAATTTTAACGATAGCACACTTCAACTAATGACCACTTGCCTCCTCCCTCTTCCCTCTCTCTCCTGTCCATTCCATGATAGCTCTCTCTCTCTCTCTCTCTCTCTCTCTCTCTCTCTCTACCAACACCCAGCAACACTCCTGATTGTGTCCGCCACCGCCACCGTTTCTGTCGTGTTGTTTTTCTTATCTGATAATTACAAGAACGCTTCCTCGGATTGCAACCCTGAATCCGGATTGAACCACACGGGGCTGAGATAAAAAATTTCCCCAATCGTAATTAATTTTAAAGGTATTTGTCAACACCTGTAAAATTAATTGATAGTTTTTATTTCTAACTGACGGTATTTTTTTTTTTGGGGAGGAAATTGTTTGTTGTAGATCGATTTTGTTTACTGTTGAAGAAAGATGCTTCCAGTGGTGTTTGTTATAGGTTGTAATTCTGTTCTACCTTTATATAGATAGATTTGATTAAATGTCACATAAGGTTTCTCGTTCCAGCCTGTGTAAAGACAGGGTGGTTGGGGGGGGAGGTGAGGGGGAGGAGGGGACTAGTGGGTAGGAAAAGAGGTGAGGGAAGGAAGTAGGAGAGAGAGGAGAAGGAAACAAGATTATTTTTACTTTTTTTTTTTTCTTGTTCCTTGTTGTTGTTGTTGTTCTTCTTCTTCTTCTTCCTCCTCCTCTTCCGTTTCTTCTTCTTCCAAATAATAAACAATTAATCATCACTACCTCGACTCTCTGGACAATTAATTTACAACTTACCACAAACTTCATCATTATTGTCTGACCTTCTATTACATCTGGTATTTTGGGTCATTATCAAGGGTTATTAGCAGGTCAAAGGTCAACTCACCCCAGACATAAATTTATACGAAGATATATAATCATACATATACATACATATATATACACACACATATATACACAGACTACATATATACTCTGTACATACATATACACATTCAAATACACATACACCTCTCCTCTCTCTCTCTCTCTCTCTCTCTCTCTCTCTCTCTCTCTCTCACCGATATCAATATAAAAATAATCTTTGATATCATAAAAAACAAGAAAAAAAACAGAATAAAACAAAAACAAAAAACGACAACAACCTAAAAAAAATATACAAATAAAAACACGTAAAAACAGACTTTAAAAACACACCCAAAAAGGGGGAGTTTTTTTTGCCCATCCTTCACTCTACTGGACAAACATCAGGGCGGACCTCGTAAGTAGGGAGGAGGAGGGAGAAGAAGGGAGAGAGAGAGGAGGAGAGAGATAGGGGATGGAGTGTCAAGGGTGAGTGGTAATCGTGGTAGTAGTAGTAGTAGTAGTAGTGTGGTGATGGTAGTAGTGGTAGTGGTGGTAATAGTAGTGGTGGTGATGGGTGGTAGTGGTGGTTGGGTGTCGTAATGGATGTTTAAACGAACCCCCTCTCTCCCTCCCCTCCCCCCTCCTCCCCCTCCCCCAATCTTCTACTCTACTCAGTCCATATTAGAAAACCTCTCCAATTCTCCTAATCCTCGTCACGGTCTTAATGCCTGACCCTGCCAATCCCTGGGGTATAAGTCCTCAAGCTCGAATCTCTTACCTGTAACAAGACCGACTTCAGCCTCCCCACCCCCACCCCCTTCTTCCGACCTTCCCCGACTTGCTCCGACTATTTCACCTTCCCCGACTTACTCCGGCTTGACACTGACCTTCGACTTGCCCCGACTTGACACTGACCTTCTCCGACTTGCCGACTTGAACTGACCTTCCCCGACTTACCCCGACGACACTGACCTTCCCGACTTACCCTACGACACTGACCTTCCCCGACTCCCCGACCTCTCTTTTTACCTTCATGAGGGGTGACCGCTACCTCACCTGTTGCGTTCCTTCATTGCTACTGAGGGAAGGAGGGGAGGGAGATGGTGGTGGTTGGGGGTTCCTTCTTTCCTCTCACTCCCTCCCCCTCTCTCTCTCTCCTCTCTCCTTCCCTCCCTCTCTCTCCTACCCTCACCCCGTCACCCTCTCTCTCCCTCCCTTCTCTCCTCTCCTACATTATCTCACCCCCTCCCCTCCTCCTCCCCTCCTCCCCCTCCCCAGAGCCACTGTTCCCCTCGCCACTATCGATCCGACCCGATTGAAAACAGGGAGGAGGAGGAGGTCTGGCCCAGGGAGGAGGGAGGTGAGAGGGAGGCGAGGAGGGAGGTGAAGGGAGGCAGGGAAGGAGAGAGGAAGAGGGAGTGTGAGATGATATATTGAGGACAGGAGAGAGGGTGAGAGAGGAGGGAGGGGGTAGGGAGGGAGGAGGGGGGAAGGGAGGGAGGGAGGGGAAGGAAGGAAGGGAGGGGAAGGAAGACAAGAAGGAAGGGAAGTATGGGTAGTGAGGGAATTTGTGAATAGAAGGAAAGGTAGAAAGAAGAGATATAGAGGGAAGGAAGAAGGAGAGAGAGAGAGATAATTGAAGGGTGGCGAAAGAATGAAGGAATGAAAGATGAAAGAAGGGAGAGGCAGGGTAACCATGAATGGCGTGGAGGGGGAGAAACGAAGGAATGAAAGAAGCGACAAGGGTTGGAGAGAAAAATGAGAATAAGAGGGGAGAAACTGGGAGACCTAGGAGGAGGGGCAGTGAAGGAGGAAGAGGGACGGATGAGAAGAAGGAGGAGGAAGAAGAAGGAATACAAGAAATAGGTGAAAGAAAGAGAAGGATTAAATTAACGAATAAAATGAAAGAGAGAGATTTTAACAGACAGACAGACAGACAGACAGACATAAACAGACACACAGACGTACAGACAGGCACAGACACATAGATATACACAAGGACATAGACACAGACATACAGACAGGGACAGACACACATACACAAACACATAGACAGACAGACAGACACAGACACGCCTTTAAGATTTGATATCCCTGTGAATTTTTCAATGCGGGGTTAAGCAACAGGTGGGTAGTGAGGAGGTGTGGGAGGCGTTGGAGATGTGGGAGGAGGGAAGAGTGGGGAGAGAGAGAGGTTGGGAGAGTGAGGGTGGGAGAGTGAGGAACACCGAAGAGATAGGAGAGTAAGAAAGGGAGGGAGAGCGAGAATGAGGGGGAAGAGAAAGGGCAACTGATGAGAGAGAGAGAGAGAGAGGATGAAACCCAGGTGATGAACTGGAGTAAGGAGAGAGAGAGAAAGAAAAGAGAGGAGGAAGAGGTGAGGGGGGTAGGGTGGTGGGAGAGTGAGGGAGGGAGGAGAGGAGAGAGGGAGGGGGGGAAGGGGGGAGGAGGTGAAATCAATATTGGCTGTGAGGGTTTTACGGGCCCGTGTCATTATAAACCCATGTTGGAGGAGCCCACCTTTGATGGTATGTTGGTGACCCTTATCCTAGGTCACCATTCAGGTCATATTGGTTCACTATAGAGGTCAGCTTCGTCACTATAGGTCATATTGGTCACCATAGAGGTCAGCTTCGTCAGTATAGGTCATATTGGTCACAGATAGCTGTCACTATAGAGGTCAGCTTCGTCACTATACGTCATATTGGTCACCATAGAGGTCAGCTTCGTCACTGTAGTCAGCTTCGTCACTATAGAGGTCAGCTTCGTCACTATAGGTCATATTGGTCACCATAGGGTCAGCTTCGTCACTATAGAGGTCAGCTTCGTCACTATACGTCATATTGGTTACCATAGAGGTCAGCTTCGTCACTATAGAGGTCAGCTTCGTCACTATACGTCATATTGGTCACCATAGAGGTCAGCTTCGTCACTATAGAGGTCAGCTTCGTCACTATAGAGGTCAGCTTGTCACTATAGGTCATTGGTCACCATAGAGTCAGCTTCGTCACTATAGAGCTTGTCACTATAGGTCATATTGGTCACATAGGGTCAGCTTCCTATAGAGTCACTTGTCACTATAGGTCATATTGGTCACCATAGAGGTCAGCTTCGTCACTATAGGGTCACTTCGTCACTATAGGTCATATTGGTCGCCATAGAGGTCAGCTTCGTCACTATAGGTCATATTGGTCACCATAGAGGTCAGCTTCATCACTATAGAGGTCAATGCCGTGACCTCTTACAGTGGGTCACCATACATTGCCGTGCTGTGACCCTCATGCCAGCAGTGTGTCGGAGCTTTCTCTCTCTCTCTCTCTCTCTCTCAGCTATCGCGTGAAACAATGTAAATGTCGCACCATTACCATCCATTCATTAAAGGTCAACAATTATATAAACAACAATGACCCCGTGTTAAAGGTCATGTGGGCAGTGTTATATGACCTGAGAGAGAGAAGAGAGAGAGAGAGAGAGTTTTAAGCCCCTCATCACTGATTCCATTAATTTTTCGTTTGCTATCAATAAAAAAATTTCATTCAATTATTGGAAAGGATAGTGAGGGGGATTGAGAGAAATGAGAGGGAAGTATGAAGGAATTGAGAGGGAATTAAGAAGGAATTGAGAGGAAAGTGAGAGGCAGTAAAGGAATTGGGGAGAGTTGAGATGGAAAATAGAGGAGAATAAGAGGAAAGAGAAAGAAATAAAGGGAATTGAGAAATTAAGGAGAATTCAGAGAGAGGTGAGAGGAAGTGAGAGATAACAGGATAATGAATAGGAAGGAAAAACGAAAAAACATAAGAGAATAAGACAGAGAGAGAAAAAGAGAGAAAGGGAGAGATAAAATAACCCACACGTCCACTGTTCTAAATATTAAATGAACCAACTTAAAAATTCATGAAATTCTACTTAAAGTAATTTAGAGTAAGAAAGTAATTAAGAGTAAAAGAGAGCAAAATAAAGTAATTTAGAGTAAGAGAGAGCAAGAGAAGGTAACTTAGAGTAATAGAAAGTAATTTAGAGTAAGAGAAAGTAATAATTTAGAGTAAGAGACTCAAATAAACCTATTTAAAGGAGTTGCCTATTTTACCAAGACCATTTTAATTGCTTTGGGTAAAACCCTATTACGAGCCTATTATTTATTATTATTATTATTATTATTATTATTATTATTAATATTATTATTATTAATATTATTATTATTATTATTATATTATTATTTTATTATTTTAATTTTTTTTTTTTATATTTATTTATTATTATTATTATTATTATTATTATTATTATTATTATTATTCTACCGCACAGCATTGATATTTTAGCTTGTATTATTCCAGTATCTATCTATCTATCTATCTATCTATCTATCTATCTATCTATTCATCTATCTATCCATATTTCACCTGTTCTCAAGTCACGCCCAAACAGTTAATGAACCAAACTCTCTTTCCTTCTCACTACCCAATTTTAAACTCACCAGGTGTTCCAACTTACATGTTCACATCTCTAACTTTACCTATTAAGCTCATTATTAGGTAAAGAGCTCTGTAAACCCATTAGAGCCAGAAGGTCCTTTGGAGTGTGTTAAAGAGTTGCAAGAGTTGAAATTGGCTCATTAGAAGTTTTTCCTATTTTCGTCCTCCTATGGTATGCCTCTCTTTATGTCTATGTGCGTTTGTGTGTGTGTGTGTATATATTTAGACAGAAAGTCCAATAACAATGATATGCCTTCATTATCATCATCATCGTCGTCATTGCAATCATTCTGTCAAGTTCTAAAATATGTTGCGAAAGCCACACATCCTCAACATTGCTAAAGCTGTCTCTCAAAAAGGTGGGAATGCTGTACAGATGCCGTATATCACTCCTGAGCAGTTGCTTCTGTATGTAAATGGAGTCATTCGTCCTAACCTGGAGTACTGCTTCATATCTGGGGTGGCTCTTCTTCTGTCCAACTGTTTGATAGGGTGGAATCAAAGGCAGTTCGTCTTATTAACTCTCCTCCTTTAGTTGATAATCTCTCTTCCTCTTCTCTTCGCCGCAATGTTGCTTCACCTCTTTTTTTACGTACTTTAACAGGCAATGTTCGGTGGATTTGGCATCCTGTGTACCGCCGGCAGCCTGTGGGCTCGTAACAGTCGTCTTGCCCACCGTTTCTCTGTGGATGTCGGTCACACGAGAAGAACCCGTTATAGTACCTCCTTCTTTCCTCACACACACAAACTGGGGAATGGTCTGCCTTCTTCTGTGTTTCCATGCTCTTACAATCTGTCTCACTTCAAAAAACTGGTTTTCCGGCATCTTCGACGGTGTAGATTAATATTATCTTCTTTTTATTTTCAATTTTATTTATTCCTATTTTTTCGCCCCTCCCTCCCCCAGCCCTGTTGGGGGTCGGTGATTCAGGTCAAGCTGATCTGTTCAAAATCATCACCATCATCATCACCATCATCATCATCATCATCATCATCATCATCATCATATCATCATCATCAAACCTTGTTGTACATTTATTAAGTCGAGGATCACAGCTACCTTGGAGGGGGGGGTAGGGAGGAAGGGGAGAGGGGAGGGGGTAGGAGGAAGAGGAGGAGGGAGGGGGGGGAGGAAGAGGAGGAGGGGAGGGGGTAGGGAGGAAGAGAAGGGAGGGGGGGTAGGGAGGAAGAGGAGGAAGGGAGGGGGTAGGAGGAAGAGGAGGAGGGGAGGGGGAGGGAGGGGAGGGGGAGAAAGAGGAGGAGGGGGTAGGGAGGAAGAGGAGGAGGGAGGGGGAGGGGAGAAAGAGGAGAGGGGAGGGGGGGGAGGAAGAGGAGGGAGGGAGGGGGGTAGGGAGGAAGAGGAGGAGGGGAGGGGGTAGGGAGGAAGAGGAGGAGGGGAGGGGGGGGGGAGGAGGAGGAGGAGGGGAGGGGAGAAGAGAGGAGAGGGGGGGTAGGAGGAAGAGGAGAGGGGAGGGAGTGGGAAGAGGAGGAGGGGAGGGGGGGAGGGAAGAGGAGGAGGAGGGGGGTAGGGAGGAAGAGGAGGAGGGAGGGGGGTAGGAGGAAGAGGAGGGGAGGGGAGGGGGGAGGGAAGAGGAGGAGGGAGGGGGTAGAGGAAGAGGAGGAGGGGAGGGGGGTAGGGAGGGAAGAGGAGGGGAGGGGAGGGGGTAGGGGAGGAAGAGGAGGAGGGGGAGGGGGTAGGAGGAAGAGGAGAGGGAGGGGGTAGGAGGAAGAGGAGGAGGAGGGGAGAGGAAGAGGAGGAGGGAGGGGTGAGGAAGAGGAGAGGGGAGGAGGAAGAGGGGAGGGAGGGGGTAGGAGGGAAGAGGAGGAGGACTAGGGTTTGTCCTTGGGTGTTTGTTTACCAAGAGGTGAGTTGATGAGGAGTCGAGTGATTGAAAGCTGAAGGCGACCTACTGACGTATGATGATGAAGTGTGGATGATGGTGGATGATGTGTGGATGATGGATGGTGGATGATGGATGATGGTGGATGATGGTTGATGGTGGATGATGGATGATGGTGTGGATGATGGATGATGGTGATGATGGATGATGGTGATGATGGATGATGGTGTGGATGATGGATGATGGTGGATGATGGATGATGGTGGATGGATGATGGTGTGGATGACAGTGACGAGGGGCTGGATATTAGTGAACTGGGAGAGTGAACCAAATTACACTGAAACTCTACCTTAACTAGATAATGTACATTAACTCAGTACCAGTAAGAGACCACTAAACAGACTATTTAATGTCTCGTCGTGAAAAATGTATGTATGTATGTATGTATGTATGTATGTATGGAAGGTATGTATGTATGTATGTAAGGAGGAGAGAGGGGTAGTGGGAGATGAAGGGAAGGGTGTGATGAAGGGAGGGGTAGAGGGGGGGGATATGGAGAGGGGGAGGAGGTGGGGAAGTCTCACCTCCACTATCTCGCCGGAGAGACATAGATACACGTCAGGATGAGAAATGAGAGATAAACTGAGAGAATATAAAGTTATGAGAGATAATGAAGGGGTTATAATGTTTCCTGATATCTCCCTAACTATATCCATTAATTTTCTCCCATTATCCCACAACCCATCTGTCTTCCCCTGCCCCTCATTATATAGCCATAAAAAATCCTCTAATATCCAGATTTATTAACATTTTAAGTTTATTCAGATTTTTATTCAGATATATTTATATTTTAATATGTGGTGTGTCTAGCCTCGCTGGAGATTGAGGGCGCTGATCGTTGAAAGGGGGGGAGAGGGAGGTGTGGGGAGAGTAGGAGGTGTAGGGGGAGGGGAGGGGGGCGTGATGTAAACAAACATGGCGCCCGTCGACATGGTGAAACTCGACAATTGCCTTTGTGTTCATCCTGGTAAATATTTATTGTCTGGGCTGGTAATGGAATCTGTCTTGTATCCCGATTAAGGTGAAGTGTTTTAATTATAAGGAGGAGGAGGAGGAGGAGGAGGAGGTAGAGGGAGGAAGAAGAGGGTAGGGAGAGGAGGTATCAGTGGGAGGAGGAGGAGGAAGTAGGGGGTAGAGGGGGGGAAGAAGAGGGTGGGGAGGAGGAGGTATCAGCGGGAGGAGGAGGAGGAAAAGTAAGAGGTAGAGGGAGGAAGAGGAGGGCGGGAGGAGGAAGAAGTTAGGTTAAGGAAATTAATGTTTAATTTATGTTACGTGACCCGGATACAGAGGAAGGGAGTTATATTGTAATACGTAACTTACTATAATTTCCTGTTGTATGACCCTGCTAATACATACATACATACATACATACATACATACAGAGGTTAGAACAAGTCCTTTTAAATATACATACAGGTAATTGACTCCCTAAGGTAAGTGAGAACAGGTAATAAGGAGATTTACTTAAGGATTATCTATGTAACTATTACCTTATTGTTTTTATCTACGAGCAATGGTAAAAAGAATATCTTGCCTCATCTCTATATAATTCCATGAAGAAGAACTCGTTTTAATATGCCATTGTGTGGTTGGCTCAGTCTGACGTAAACACACTGATTAAGAGATTTACCTGGTGTTCTCATGACACCTGTTGTTGTGGTTTACTCTCGATAAACAAACAAAAATATATATAAGCAATAGTAACGGCCTTTTTTGCTTTATGTTTACATTAGACAAACAAAAAACAAAGAAACACACAGGAAAGAAGATGTAGTTATTTTTATTGTTTACCTTGAACAAACAAACACAGTGAAAATATTTTGTTAATTTTTTATAATCAGCAAACAAACATGAAATAATTATATTATGGTCTTTTTAATATTGTTTACCTTCAGCAAAAGAGTGCACACAAAACAGGCTGCCTTTTACAGTCTCCTGTTTACACTGGACAACCAAACAAACAATAAACAAAACATCTATTTCGTGTTTACTCTCAGAGACCAAAACACACCTCCTTTTACACTCTTATGTTTACAGTGGCCAAACAAACACACAACAAACATCTCTTTTTCCCTGCCAACTGTTTACACCAGACAAACAAACACTCAGAAAAAAACACTGTCTTTTCCTGCGTTCTGTTTATACTAGACAAAGAAACACGTAAATAAACATAATACCTATATCTTTATCCAGTTTACACACACACACACACACACACACACACACACACACACACACGCACACACACACACCACACACACACACACACACACACACACACACACACACACACACACACACACGCACACACACACACACACACACACGAGATACGATTTTTCAAGAATATATTTATTAGTCTTATTGAATTCACCGTATTATTGACCTGCTAAGTGAATACCCCCTCTCTCTCTCTCAGGTCTCAAGTGTTGTTGTTTTTGGGAAAGATTCAATTAGAAGTTGTGCTAAGAAACGTGATTAATTCCGGTCTTATTGTGTGTCGGTAATGAACACCTTATTTTGTACACACACACACACACACACACACACACACACACACACACACACACACACACACACGTGATCTCACAGTCCTCTAGTTGATGTTGCTATAATTGAAACTTTTATTAGGAAGAGCAGAGAGTAATGGCCGGTAATGGAGAGTCAATTGAAGACAAAATTTAAGGTTTCTTGACAAAAACCACCGAATGGGTTTGTTGCACAAGATGGGTTTGTTTATTGCAGTAATAATCGGTTTATTGCAAAAATGGTGTATTTAATTGCAAGGACTGGAGAGTTTATTGCAACCAAAGAGATTTTATTGCAAATGATGATGTAATTATTGCAAGAAATTAAGGTGTTTATTACAAAAAAAAGATAACGCGTTACAAACACTAAACTAATACCTCCAGCAAATTAAAACTACATGGCAAAATAATTCCATCAATATTGCAGAAATTAAACTTTTATTGCAAATATGAAAGTTGATTTTGCAATATTAACCCTTTGTGTACTTGGGGGGGGTGGAAGGTGGAAGGACTCTCTGTGTTGAATAAAATCGTTTAGCCTTCGAAATAAAAATACTACAATGGCGTCTAGTAGTGAAGATGATAGTCGAGTATGGTAATATTGTCAGCATCACTTGACACACTCTTATAAGGGAAGCGGCTGAGACGTAATCACCCCACCCACCCTTCACCCCACCCCCTTCACCCCACCACCCCCTTCACCCCCACCCCCTTCACCCCCCACCCAGAGGATATTAACACCTTCCTTATGAATATTACATGACGAAGGCGAGAGAGAAATTACCTGAGGCATCACCTGGTATAAGGGGTAGGACTACTTTATATTACGATGGACCTCTAATATTAAAAAAAAGACCCCTAATATTTAGAAAAAGACCACTAATATTTAAAAAAAGACCCCAATATTAAAAAAGACACGAATACTTAAAAAAGATCCCTAATGTTAAAAAAAGACCCCCTAATATTTAAAAGACCCTAATATTTAAAAGACCCCTAAAATTAAAAAAGACCCCTAATATTAAAAAGACCCTAATATTTAAAACAAAGACCCTAATATTTAAAAAGACCCTAATATTAAAAAGACCCCTAATATTAAAAAAACACCCTAGTATTTAAAAAGACCCCTAATATTTAAAAAGACCCTAATATTTAAAAAAGACCCCTAATATTTAAAAAAAGACCCCATGAAAAAAACTTACGACAAAATCATTACTTTGATAATCCTTTAAGACAAAAATATATATACCACAAAAGCTTCAATACGTTGTATAAAAAATCCCTTTCCGATATTCCTTCCATGACTTAAGGACCTTGAGATAGGATCTTTCACCTTACGCAGACCCTCAAGATAGACTCCTTGAGCTCGTCCTCGAAGGTCAAGGAGTTGCGTGATGAAGGAGGTATTAGAGAGATAGGTCAGTTAGGAACCCTCATGTTCTCCCGGGGTGTTGTGTGGCTCCTGTGACCTTTGACCTGTGGTGACCTGTGAGCTTTGTTGAGCTGTGGTGACCTCTGAGCTGTGTTGACCTATGTTTTAACTTGTGACCTGTGTTGACTTTTGTGGTGACCTGTGAACTTTGTTGACCTTTGTGATTAAATGTGTTGACCTGTGACCTATTTGACCTTTGTGATGACCTATGAACTCTGTTGACCTTGGTAGTGACCCGTGACCTGTGTTGAACTATGTGATGACCTGTGATTTTGAAGATAATTCTCCTATGGACACAGGTCCTCCACCACACAAGGTAAACACTACACTGTGGACCCTCAGGAAATAATATGGCCGGCGATGTTTTCATGAGCTAAACACGGTAGAGAGAGAGAGAGAGAGAGAGAGAGAGAGAGAGAGAGAGAGAGAGAGAGAGAGTTAATGAGGGAAATAAAGAGCAGACAAGGATTAAGAGAGAATTAAACATTTTCTTTATGGTGGAAAACTTTCTCAATGAGTCTTTCAATCTTTTCTTTCTTTTTTTTTATTTTTTTTATTTCCATTTCTTTATTTTTTTCTTCTCCCTTCCTTCCTTCCTTCCTTCCTTCCTTCCTTCCTCTCTCTATTTATTTTATCTCATTTTTTCTTTCTCCTCATTCTTCTCCTTCCCTTCCAATCTCTTTTTCTTTCCTTCCGTCTCCTTTTCCTCCATCCCTCCTTCCTCTCACTTTTTCCTCTTCT